>NW_027464795.1:110000-122500 GCF_043290135.1 Rhipicephalus microplus
GGAAGGAACGGCGCGGAGAGGGCTCGAGACAAAGCTCGACCCTAAACCGCGCCAAGTACGGAGGGAACAGCGCGGCTAAGGGCTCGAAACAAACCCTAAACCGCGCCAAGTACGGAGGGAACAGCGCGGCTAAGGGCTCGAAACAAACCCTAAACCGCGCCAAGTACGGAAGGAACGGCGCGGAGAGGGCTCGAGACAAAGCTCGACCCTAAACCGCGCCAAGTACGGAGGGAACAGCGCGGCTAAGGGCTCGAAACAAACCCTGAACCGCGCCAAGTACGAAAGGAACGGCGCGCAGTAGGGGTTTAAAACAAAGCTGGTCCCAAAACCGCGCCAAGTACGAAAGGAACAGCGCGGTCGAGACTCGGAAGAAAAAGCTTTCAAAGTGTCGTAGCACGATGCACACTGCTGTTCGTGTGGAACAAACGTGACTACCGTGCTGTACGGTGGAGTTCTGTGCGCAAAAGCGGCGGGTGTGTTTCTAAGCACCACAGCGTTGTGTCAAAAAAGAGGTGCCTGAGAGAAACGCATGCGACTGCCGTGCTTTGCGGCATAGCACCGTGCGCAAAAACGGTGCGCATGCAAGAGGTGTCAGAGCTAGCGAACTTTTGCCACGAGCAACAGGTCACTAAAAGCCTATAGATGACGGTGTTGGAGGAAAAGAAAAATATCGAGAAAGCACTGCGGTGTGCCGTGCGTAGGGACGGGCGCGCGTGCCACATGCCGCCGAAATATGGGTGTCGGAGAAAACAGAGTGCCGCGCGTAACGAGGGGCGCGCGTGTTACAGAGAGATATGCCCAAACGCATGAAAGTGTACGCAGGTGTCCTAAGGCAGTTTTTTTTTTTTTCCTCATTTTGATGTCGCCCCGGCTGACGTGGTTTTCGTTTTTCCGTGCCGCCCCGGCTGACGCGGTTTTCGTTTTTCCGTGCCGCCCCGGCTGACGCAGTTTTTGCGCCGCCCCGGCTGACGCGGTTTTCGCGCCGCCCCGGCTGACGCGGTTCCGACTTTGCACTTTTTGGCTCACCCCGGCTGGCGGCCCACTCACTCGATCGCCAGGTCTGTTTGCCCCGGTGGTTCCACCGCCAGGCTTAAGCGCGAACTTTTTTTGTTTGTTTTCTTTTGATTAAGCGCAAGCTTTTTTCTTTGTTTTCTTTTGATTAAGCGCGGGCTTTTTTCTTTGTTTTTTTTGCATTCGCCCCGGCAGACGCGGTTTTTGCGCCGCCCCGGCTGACGCGGTTTTTGCCGCCCCGGCTGACGCAGTTCGGACTTAGCACTTTTCGGCTGTGCCTGGCTGGCGGCCCACTCACTCGATCGCCATGTCTGTTTGCCACAGTTTTCCCGGTGGTGCCGCACCCGGGCTCGCCCCGGCTGACGCGGTTTCGTGCCGCCCCGGCAGACGCGGTTTTCGCGCCGCCCCGGCTGACGCGGTTTCGTGCCGCCCCGGCAGACGCGGTTTTTTGCCGCCCCGGCTGACGCAGTTCGGACTTGGCACTTTTTGGCTGAGCCTTGCTGGCGGCCCACTCACTCGATCGCCATGTCTGTTTGCCACAGTTTTCCCGGTGGTGCCGCACCCGGGCTCGCCCCGGCAGACGCGTTTTTTTTTTCTTTCGCCCCGGCTGACGCAGTTTTCGCGCCGCCCCGGCAGACGCGGTTTTCGCGCCGCCCCGGCAGACGCGGTTTTTTGCGCCGCCCCGGCTGACGCAGTTCGGACTTGGCACTTTTTGGCTGAGCCTGGCTGGCGGCCCACTCACTCGATCGCCATGTCTGTTTGCCACAGTTTTCCCGGTGGTGCCGCACCCGGGCTCGCCCCGGCTGACGCAGTTTTCGCGCCGCCCCGGCTGACGCGGTTTCGTGCCGCCCCGGCAGACGCGGTTTTTTGCGCCGCCCCGGCTGACGCGGTTTTTTGCCGCCCCGGCTGACGCAGTTCGGACTTGGCACTTTTCGGCTGTGCCTGGCTGGCGGCCCACTCACTCGATCGCCATGTCTGTTTGCCACAGTTTTCCCGGTGGTGCCGCACCCGGGCTCGCCCCGGCAGACGCGTTTTTTTTTTTTCTTTCGCCCCGGCTGACGCAGTTTTCGCGCCGCCCCGGCTGACGCGGTTTCGTGCCGCCCCGGCAGACGCGGTTTTTTGCGCCGCCCCGGCTGACGCGGTTTTTGCCGCCCCGGCTGACGCAGTTCGGACTTAGCACTTTTTGGCTGAGCCTGGCTGGTGGCCCACTCACTCGATCGCCATGTCTGTTAGCCACAGTTTTCCCGGTGGTGCCGCACCCGGGCTCGCCCCGGCTGACGCAGTTTTCGCGCCGCCCCGGCTGACGCGGTTTCGTGCCGCCCCGGCAGACGCGGTTTTCGCGCCGCCCCGGCTGACGCGGTTTTTGCCGCCCCGGCTGACGCAGTTCGGACTTAGCACTTTTCGGCTGTGCCTGGCTGGCGGCCCACTCACTCGATCGCCATGTCTGTTTGCCACAGTTTTCCCGGTGGTGCCGCACCCGGGCTCGCCCCGGCTGACGCAGTTTTCGCGCCGCCCCGGCTGACGCGGTTTCGTGCCGCCCCGGCAGACGCGGTTTTCGCGCCGCCCCGGCTGACGCGGTTTCGTGCCGCCCCGGCAGACGCGGTTTTTTGCCGCCCCAGCTGACGCAGTTCGGACTTAGCACTTTTTGGCTGAGCCTTGCTGGCGGCCCACTCACTCGATCGCCATGTCTGTTTGCCACAGTTTTCCCGGTGGTGCCGCACCCGGGCTCGCCCCGGCAGACGCGTTTTTTTTTTCTTTCGCCCCGGCTGACGCAGTTTTCGCGCCGCCCCGGCAGGCGCGGTTTTCGCGCCGCCCCGGCAGACGCGGTTTTTTGCGCCGCCCCGGCTGACGCGGTTTTTTGCCGCCCCGGCTGACGCAGTTCGGACTTGGCACTTTTTGGCTGAGCCTGGCTGGCGGCCCACTCACTCGATCGCCATGTCTGTTTGCCACAGTTTTCCCGGTGGTGCCGCACCCGGGCTCGCCCCGGCTGACGCAGTTTTCGCGCCGCCCCGGCTGACGCGGTTTCGTGCCGCCCCGGCAGACGCGGTTTTTTGCGCCGCCCCGGCTGACGCGGTTTTTTGCCGCCCCGGCTGACACGGTTCGGACTTTGCACTTTTCGGCTGTGCCTGGCTGGCGGCCCACTCACTCGATCGCCATGTCTGTTTGCCACAGTTTTCCCGGTGGTGCCGCACCCGGGCTCGCCCCGGCAGACGCGTTTTTTTTTTTTTTTTCTTTCGCCCCGGCTGACGCAGTTTTCGCGCCGCCCCGGCTGACGCGGTTTCGTGCCGCCCCGGCAGACGCGGTTTTTTGCGCCGCCCCGGCTGACGTGGTTTTTGCCGCCCCGGCTGACGCAGTTCGGACTTTGCACTTTTTGGCTGAGCCTGGCTGGCGGCCCACTCACTCGATCGCCATGTCTGTTTGCCACAGTTTTCCCGGTGGTGCCGCACCCGGGCTCGCCCCGGCAGACGCGTTTTTTTTTTTTCCTTCGCCCCGGCAGACGTGGTTCCCCCCCCCCCCCTCCGTCTTTCTTTTTGTTTTTTTTTTTCGCCGCGGCTGAAGTGGATTTTTCGGTGCCTCGACGCCCCGGTAGTCGCGGTTTTTCCGTTTCCGCACGGCCCCGGCTGACGCTGCTCGGTCACAGTCGCCTTTTGTGGTGATTGCAGACTTCTTGAGCGCGGGTGTTTTTTTTTTTTGTTGTTGTTGTTGTTTTATTACGCATTCGCTCCAGCAGACGCTGTTTAGACTTTTTGTTTCCTCTTTTATCCTGCGACGAGGTGACGAGGTTTATTCGGTGCCCCGCCGCCCCGGCTGAAGTGATTTTTCCTGTCCCGTGCCGCCCCGGCTGACGCGGTTGGGACTTCGCGTTTGTTCGGCCGCCACGGGTTTTGGCGCACTCGCTCGGTTGCTTGTTGTTGCCACTTGTTGCGAACCCAGGTTTCTTGAGCGAGCGCGGGCGTTTTTTCTTCCTTTCTTTCTTTGTTCTATGTGTTAGCGAATCGGCCTTTAATATCACACGAGGACTCACAACCAACAATTTTCAGTTTGAAGTGTAAAAAATCTGCAGGTGTTGACGTAACTGACTTGCCCCGTACCCTTGAGTACATCCATGAAGTTCTCGTAGTACTACTAAATCGCATTATTCCAAGTGGAGAAATTCCCATAAACTTGCAAACCTCTACACGAAAATCGGTGCGCGTGATAAAGTTGAAAATTATCGTCCGATATCAAATGTGCCTTCTATAACACAAATTCTAGGAAAAAAAAAAAAAAAAACACTTGTTCGCCGTTTTCTGCGCCGTGACTGGCAGCACTCCGGCGAAGCGAAACGGGGTCGATTCGAGCACGATATCGGCGTCTTTCGACGTGCTCGCCGGCGACCGTCGCACGAGTACGTCGCACGAGCGCGTCTGCCGGGGCGCCGTTTGCGAAGCCGACGCAAAAGTGGGAACCGCCGCTCGGATGATCGCCGCTTTCGGCAGAGTGAGTGTTGGCACTCCGGGGAAGCGAAACAGCGTGAATGCGCCCACGAAATCGGCGTATTTTGAAGTGCCCGCCGGCGACCGTCGCACGAGTACGGTAAACCGCGTCAGCCGGGGCGTAGTTCGGGACGCCGACGAAAAAGTGGGAAGCGCAACTCGGATCTTCGCCGTTTTTGCAGGAGTGAGTGGCGGCCCTCCTGCGAGACCAAGAAGCATCGATTCGTGCACGAATTCGGCGCCTTTCGACGTGATCGCCGGCGACCGTCGCTCGAGTAGGGCAAACCGCGTCTGCCGGGGCGGGCTTCGGGACGCCGATGCGAAAGTGGGAAACGCTGCTCGGATGTTCGCCGTTTTTGGCCGAGTGAGTGCTGGCACACGGGCGAAGCCAAACGGGGCCGATTACGGCACGATATCGGCGTCTTTCGACGTGCCCGCCGGCGACCGTCGCACGAGTACGGTAAACCGCGTCAGCCCGGGCGGAGTTCGGGACGCCGATGCGAAAGTGGAGAACGCCGCTCGGATCTTCGCCGTTTTTGGAGGAGTGAGTGGCGGCACTCCGGAGAAGCCAAGGAGCGCCAATTAGCGCACGATATCGGCGTCTTTCGACGCGCTCGCCGGCGACCGTCGCACGAGTAGGGCAAACCGCGTCTGCCGGGGCGGGGTTTACGACGCCGACGCAAAAGTGGGAACCGCCGCTCGGATGTTGGCCGTTTTTGGCAGAGTGAGTGCTGGCACTCCGGCGACGCGAAAGAGCGCGAATGCGCCCACGAAAGTGGCGTATTTGGACGTGCGTGACGGCGACCGCTGCAGGAGTACGAAAAACCACGTCAGCCGGGGCGAGCGACACACGGCGGTCTGGGTGCTTATCGCTGCTATTATAGGGGCACCCCGGCAGACGCAGAAAAAAAAAAAAATTTTCGACCTTCTTTTTTGCTGGTCGAGCTCGGGTAACCCAGGTCGCAATGGGAGCCGCGCACGAAAGCGGCGTCGCGAGACGCGTTCGCGGTCGCTAGTCGCACGAGCTCGGCAACCGCGTCAGCCGGCGCGGAGTTCGGGATGCCGACGGCTAAGTGGGTACCGCTGCTCGGATGTTCGCCGTTTTTGGCCGAGTGAGTGCTGGCACTCCGGTGAAGCCAAGGAGCGCCAATTCGTGCACGATATCGGCGTCTTTCGACGTGCCCGCCGGCCACCGCCGCACGAGTACGGCAAACCGCGTCTGCCGGGGCGGGGTTCGCGACGCGTACGCAATAGTGGGAACCGTCGCTCGGATGTTCGTCGTCTTTGGCCGAGCGAGTGCTGGCACTCCGGCGAAGCGAAACGGGGCCGATTCGGGCACGATATCGGCGTATTTCGACGTGCTCGCCGGCGACCGTCGCACGAGTACGGCAAAGCGCGTCTGCCGGGGCGAGGTTTGCGACGCCGACGAAAAAGTGGGAAGCGCCGCTCGGATCTTCGCCGTTTTTGCAGGAGTGAGTGGCGGCCCTCCTGCGAGACCAAGAAGCATCGACTCGCGCACGATATCGGTGTCTTTCGACGTGCCCGCCGGCCACCGCCGCACGAGTACGGCAAACCGCGTATGCCGGGGCGGGGTTGGCGACGCCGACGCAAAAGTGGGAACCGCCACTAGGATGTTCGCCGTTTTTGGCAGAGTGAGTGCTGGCACTCCGGCGAAGCGAAAGAGCGCGAATGCGCCCACGAAAGTGGCGTGTTTGGACGTGCTTGACGACGACCACCGCAGGAAAACGAAAAACCACGTCAGCCGGGGCGAGCGACCCATGGCGGTCTGGGTGCTTATCGCTGCTATTATAGGGGCACCCCGGCAGACGCAAAAAAAAAAAAAAAATTTTTTTCGACATTCTTTTTTGCTCGTCGACCTCGGGTGACCCAGGTCGCAGTGGGAGCCGCGCACGAAAGCGGCGTCGCGAGACGGCTTCGCGGTCGCTAGTCGCACGAGCTCGGCAACCGCGTCTGCCGGGGCGGAGTTCGGGACGCCGACGGCTAAGTGGGAACCGCCGCTCGGATGTTCGCCGTTTGTGGCCGAGTGAGTGCTGGCACTCCGGCGAAGCCAAACGGGGCCGATTCCGGCACGATATCGGCGTCTTTCTACGTGCTCGCCGGCGACCGTCGCACGAGTACGGCAAAGTGCGTCTGCCGGGGCGGGGTTTGCGACGCGTACGCAATAGTGAGAACCGTCGCTCGGATGTTCGTCGTCTTTCGCCGAGCCAGTGCTGGCAATCCGGCGAAGCCGAACGGAGCCGATTCGGGCACGATATCGGCGTCTTTCCACGTGCTCGCCGGCGACCGTCGCACGAGTACGGTAAACCGCGTCAGCCGGGGCGGAGTTCGGGACGCCGATGCGAAAGTGGGAAGCGCCGCTCGGATCTTCGCCGTTTTTGGAGGAGTCAGTGGCGGCACTCCGGTGAAGCCAAGGTGCGCCAATTCGCGCACGATATCGGCGTCTTTCGACGTGCCCGCCGGCCACCGTCACACGAGTACGGCAAACCTCGTCTGCCGGGGCGGGGTTTGCGACGCCGACGCAAAAGTGGGAACCGCCGCTCGGATGTTCGCCGTTTTTGGCAGAGTGAGTGCTGGCACTCCGGCGAAGCGAAAGAGCGCGAATGCGCCCACGAAAGTGGCGTGTTTGGACGTGCTTGACGACGACCACCGCAGGAAAACGAAAAACCACGTCAGCCGGGGCGAGCGACCCATGGCGGTCTGGGTGCTTATCGCTGCTATTATAGGGGCACCCCGGCAGACGCAAAAAAAAAAAAAAATTTTTTTCGACATTCTTTTTTGCTCGTCGACCTCGGGTGACCCAGGTCGCAGTGGGAGCCGCGCACGAAAGCGGCGTCGCGAGACGGCTTCGCGGTCGCTAGTCGCACGAGCTCGGCAACCGCGTCTGCCGGGGCGGAGTTCGGGACGCCGACGGCTAAGTGGGAACCGCCGCTCGGATGTTCGCCGTTTGTGGCCGAGTGAGTGCTGGCACTCCGGCGAAGCCAAACGGGGCCGATTCCGGCACGATATCGGCGTCTTTCTACGTGCTCGCCGGCGACCGTCGCACGAGTACGGCAAAGTGCGTCTGCCGGGGCGGGGTTTGCGACGCGTACGCAATAGTGAGAACCGTCGCTCGGATGTTCGTCGTCTTTCGCCGAGCCAGTGCTGGCACTCCGGCGAAGCCGAACGGAGCCGATTCGGGCACGATATCGGCGTCTTTCCACGTGCTCGCCGGCGACCGTCGCACGAGTACGGTAAACCGCGTCAGCCGGGGCGGAGTTCGGGACGCCGATGCGAAAGTGGGAAGCGCCGCTCGGATCTTCGCCGTTTTTGGAGGAGTCAGTGGCGGCACTCCGGTGAAGCCAAGGTGCGCCAATTCGCGCACGATATCGGCGTCTTTCGACGTGCCCGCCGGCCACCGTCGCACGAGTACGGCAAACCTCGTCTGCCGGGGTGGGGTTTGCGACGCCGACGCAAAAGTGGGAACCGCCGCTCGGATGTTCGCCGTTTTTGGCAGAGTGAGTGCTGGCACTCCGGCGAAGCGAAAGAGCGTGAATGCGCCCACGAAAGTAGCGTATTTGGACGTGCTTGACGGCGACCGCCGCAGGAGTACGAAAAACCACGTCAGCCGGGGCGAGCGACCCACGGCGGTCTGGGTGCTTATCGCTGCTATTATAGGGGCACCCCGGCAGACGCAGAAAGAAAAAAAAAAATGGGGACATGGCGTGCGTCACCGTGCGGCTTCGCAGCGTTGCCGAAGTCGCCGAGCCCTTCGACTGAGCCGAACGGCGGACAGGGAACGTTGGTCGGCCGTTCTAACCTGTCGGTGCCACGCCGAGACGTCGTTAAGGAAAACCGCGTCGTGGGCCTCTACGACGCCGTCGAGTCGTTGTACGTTTGGTGTCCAGCGTGTCGGCGGCGAGTAGCGGACACGTCGTTCACGACTTCGGTCTTTCGCAGTCGACGCGAACTTGCGGAGAGTCGTGGTGCCTCACGTTTTCGGCAGAAACCGCGGCGGAATTTTCCCGTGCGTGCGCGCACGACCTCGGTGCTGTGCCGTCAGCGTAGTGTTGCACAAACTCGTGGCCTACCCAAGGTGCGGTACGTTTGCGGCCGTATCCTCGGTGGGAATTTCGTGAGTAGGGTCGCAAATTCTACGACCTCGGCGGGTTTGAGAGCGACGTAGACTTGTGGCACGCTCAACATGCCACACGTTTCGGGGCACACCCGCGGTGAAATTTTCTCGAGTACGCTCGTATTAGGGCCCAAGGAGGTCTGGGTACTTATCGCTGCTATTATGTGGGGGTTCTCGTGAGCGGCGTACGCGAAAGCGACCGGGTGTCTGATATGCGGCGGGCTTCGGCCTCGTCAAGCGTGTCCTCGGGTCTGCTCCAGGGGAATCCACGGCAGTCGTCTGCAGCCTCATCCGCTTGATGCGTTAGGGGCTGGTTGTCGGACGGTGCCGTTTTACCACGATATCGAGGTGTGTTCCGTGTCGTCCTCGGGCGATTCAGATGCGAAAGCGCCGAAGACGCGGGCGTGACCCGTCGTCTGGCGGCTTTGCAGTCTCGGCTCCGTTGCTAGTTCCGGCCGGTCCACCGACAGTGCAGCGGGCTTGGGCAACCCGCACGGCGCGACCGAGTCGATGCAACGAAAAAGAGCGAGCATGAACGTGCTTCTTGCCGCACGGCTCCCACTCGTCTTTCGGGAAGGTTGTGCCGTAGCGAGCTCGAACGCCGTCATCTCGGAGTGCAAAATAAGCGTGTTGGGGCGCCTGAAGGTGGCCTCCGCCGCACACAGACTGCGTCCGGCCCGCCGAGGGCGAGGACGGACGCGCAGTCGAACGATTACCTGGTTGATCCTGCCAGTAATCATATGCTTGTCTCAAAGATTAAGCCATGCATGTCTAAGTACATGCCGAAATAAGGCGAAACCGCGAATGGCTCATTAAATCAGTTATGGTTCCTTAGATCGTTTCTTCCTACTTGGATAACTGTGGCAATTCTAGAGCTAATACATGCAGTGAGCCTGGAGCCCTTTGGGTAACGGGTGCTTTTATTAGACCAAGATCGATCGGGTTTCGGCCCGTATTGTGTGGTGACTCTGGATAACTTTGTGCTGATCGCATGGCCACGAGCCGGCGACGTTTCTTTCAAGTGTCTGCCTTATCAACTTTCGATGGTAGGTTACTTGCTTACCATGGTTGTTACGGGTAACGGAGAATCAGGGTTCGATTCCGGAGAGGGAGCCTGAGAAACGGCTACCACATCCAAGGAAGGCAGCAGGCGCGCAAATTACCCACTCCCGGCACGGGGAGGTAGTGACGAAAAATAACAATACGGGACTCTTTTGAGGCCCCGTAATTGAAATGAGTACACTCTAAATCCTTTAACGAGGATCAATTGGAGGGCAAGTCTGGTGCCAGCAGCCGCGGTAATTCCAGCTCCAATAGCGTATACTAAAGCTGCTGCGGTTAAAAAGCTCGTAGTTGGATCTCAGTTCCAGACGAGTAGTGCATCTACCCGATGCGACGGCTCGGACTGAACATCATGCCGGTTCTTTCTTGGTGCACTTCATTGTGTGCCTCGAGATGGCCGGTGCTTTTACTTTGAAAAAATTAGAGTGCTCAACGCAGGCGAGTCGCCTGAATAAACTTGCATGGAATAATAGAACAAGACCTCGTTTCTGTTCTGTTGGTTTTTGGAATACGAGGTAATGATTAAGAGGGACGGACGGGGGCATTCGTATTGCGGCGCTAGAGGTGAAATTCTTGGACCGTCGCAAGACGAACTACTGCGAAAGCATTTGCCAAGAATGTTTTCATTGATCAAGAACGAAAGTCAGAGGTTCGAAGGCGATCAGATACCGCCCTAGTTCTGACCATAAACGATGCCAACCAGCGATCCGCCTGAGTTACTCAAATGACTCGGCGGGCAGCTTCCGGGAAACCAAAGTATTTGGGTTCCGGGGGAAGTATGGTTGCAAAGCTGAAACTTAAAGGAATTGACGGAAGGGCACCACCAGGAGTGGAGCCTGCGGCTTAATTTGACTCAACACGGGAAAACTTACCCGGCCCGGACACTGGGAGGATTGACAGATTGAGAGCTCTTTCTTGATTCGGTGGATGGTGGTGCATGGCCGTTCTTAGTTGGTGGAGCGATTTGTCTGGTTAATTCCGATAACGAACGAGACTCTAGCCTATTAAATAGGTGCGGGGTTCCCAGCACCTTACAACCTTCTTAGAGGGACAAGCGGCTCCTAGCCGCACGAAACAGAGCAATAACAGGTCTGTGATGCCCTTAGATGTCCGGGGCCGCACGCGCGCTACACTGAAGGAAGCAGCGTGTCTTTATCCCTGTCTGAAAAGACTGGGTAACCCGTGGAACTTCTTTCGTGATTGGGATAGGGGCTTGCAATTGTTCCCCTTGAACGAGGAATTCCCAGTAAGCGCGAGTCATAAGCTCGCGTTGATTACGTCCCTGCCCTTTGTACACACCGCCCGTCGCTACTACCGATTGAATGATTTAGTGAGGTCTTCGGACCGATGTCCGGCGCGGCCTTTCGGTTGCGCCGGTCTGTTGGAAAGATGACCAAACTTGATCATTTAGAGGAAGTAAAAGTCGTAACAAGGTTTCCGTAGGTGAACCTGCGGAAGGATCATTAACGGATTGTGAAGGGTGAGCGCCTCAGCTGCGTCTGCGCCCGACACTTTCTGCCGCTGACCCCGTTTGGACGCGGGGTCGGCTTTTCCCCACGGGGCTGCCTGAATGTGGAGCGGCACCCCGTGACAAATTGTTGCGCCCAGCGGACGCCAACACCGCGACCTTGGACGGTCGGCCAGGTGGCGGACGCGGGTACAAACGGCGCAACGCACTCATAGGTCGGCTTTCGACCCGCCACTGCACCGTGGCTCGAAGCGCTCGAAATGCGCGACCCGACCGCTGCGGGACCGCCTAGTACTGTAAACAGGAGCGGCGGAGCGCGAACGGCGAGTCGTGGTTACGTCGGTAGAAGGCGAGGCTGCGCGTTCCCGAAACGCCAGCCGAGTGCCCTCCCGACCGTTCGAGCGTGCAAGAACGAGACCCGACAATCGCGCGGCGACTGCCAAGTACGAGAGGAACGGCACAAGCGTCGGCGGTCGGTCAAGGAACTGGCGATGTGACGGGTCCGCTGTGCACCAGTGCATACCGTCCCGCCGTCCGCGGCAAGCGCCTCCGCGTCCTCGGGTGACGGAGGCTGCCGGTCGGTTCTTGCAGGCGAGGGATCTCGCTGGCACCGGTTCGCGTTGACGCGCGGCCGGTCATGGCACGGCGATGCGACGGCCGAGGTGCGCAGTACTCGATGGAGGAACCGCACGCTCCGATGACCGTCCCGCCCTCCGCGGCGTATGCGTACCGACCGTAATGGTTGCAGCAGCGCCGGCCGGCTTTTGAATTCGCCACACGAAACACGGTGCGAGATCGCGGTTAGGGGAGCGTCGACGTTGCCAGGCGTTTTGCTTGCTGCCGAGGGAAAGGCGGCACGGCCACGTCGCGCTCGTCGCGATTAGCGGGTCTGCGCGCTTTGGGAAGGTGCCGCAACGACTTGCCGAAAGAGGAAGCACGGAAGAACGAGGGACTTGGACGTCCCGACAATTGAACGCACTTGCGGCCAGGCCCTTGCTGGCTTCGTTCTTCCGCCTCGAGTAGGCTCGTACGCGGCTCCGGCGCCGAAAGTGGTCCTTGGCACCGACTTCGGTGGACGTGGGAAGTGCCGCGCAAGTACGGCGCGCCTGGCTCCACCTGTTGGCTAAAGTAGGCAGCCGGATCGGCATTTTGGTGTGCGGTGGCAAACCGTGGATGCGAAAAAAGCTTGTGCGATTTCGTGGAACAAAAAGCGGGGGTCCCCCTTTTTATGCGGAGGAGACCGACCCGCCCGCCGTGGTGAACCGCGACGCCACGGTAAAAACGGGAGAGGCTTGTCGATGGGACCGTGCATCCCGCGCTCCACGGAGGCCGGGAGGCGGCCGCCCGAGGA
>NW_027464795.1:132500-145000 GCF_043290135.1 Rhipicephalus microplus
CCCGGCTGGCGGCCCACTCACTCGATCGCCAGGTCTGTTTGCCCCGGTGGTTCCACCGCCAGGCTTAAGCGCGAACTTTTTTTGTTTGTTTTCTTTTGATTAAGCGCAAGCTTTTTTCTTTGTTTTCTTTTGATTAAGCGCGGGCTTTTTTCTTTGTTTTTTTTGCATTCGCCCCGGCAGACGCGGTTTTTGCGCCGCCCCGGCTGACGCGGTTTTTGCCGCCCCGGCTGACGCAGTTCGGACTTAGCACTTTTCGGCTGTGCCTGGCTGGCGGCCCACTCACTCGATCGCCATGTCTGTTTGCCACAGTTTTCCCGGTGGTGCCGCACCCGGGCTCGCCCCGGCTGACGCGGTTTCGTGCCGCCCCGGCAGACGCGGTTTTCGCGCCGCCCCGGCTGACGCGGTTTCGTGCCGCCCCGGCAGACGCGGTTTTTTGCCGCCCCGGCTGACGCAGTTCGGACTTGGCACTTTTTGGCTGAGCCTTGCTGGCGGCCCACTCACTCGATCGCCATGTCTGTTTGCCACAGTTTTCCCGGTGGTGCCGCACCCGGGCTCGCCCCGGCAGACGCGTTTTTTTTTTCTTTCGCCCCGGCTGACGCAGTTTTCGCGCCGCCCCGGCAGACGCGGTTTTCGCGCCGCCCCGGCAGACGCGGTTTTTTGCGCCGCCCCGGCTGACGCAGTTCGGACTTGGCACTTTTTGGCTGAGCCTGGCTGGCGGCCCACTCACTCGATCGCCATGTCTGTTTGCCACAGTTTTCCCGGTGGTGCCGCACCCGGGCTCGCCCCGGCTGACGCAGTTTTCGCGCCGCCCCGGCTGACGCGGTTTCGTGCCGCCCCGGCAGACGCGGTTTTTTGCGCCGCCCCGGCTGACGCGGTTTTTTGCCGCCCCGGCTGACGCAGTTCGGACTTGGCACTTTTCGGCTGTGCCTGGCTGGCGGCCCACTCACTCGATCGCCATGTCTGTTTGCCACAGTTTTCCCGGTGGTGCCGCACCCGGGCTCGCCCCGGCAGACGCGTTTTTTTTTTTCTTTCGCCCCGGCTGACGCAGTTTTCGCGCCGCCCCGGCTGACGCGGTTTCGTGCCGCCCCGGCAGACGCGGTTTTTTGCGCCGCCCCGGCTGACGCGGTTTTTGCCGCCCCGGCTGACGCAGTTCGGACTTAGCACTTTTTGGCTGAGCCTGGCTGGTGGCCCACTCACTCGATCGCCATGTCTGTTAGCCACAGTTTTCCCGGTGGTGCCGCACCCGGGCTCGCCCCGGCTGACGCAGTTTTCGCGCCGCCCCGGCTGACGCGGTTTCGTGCCGCCCCGGCAGACGCGGTTTTCGCGCCGCCCCGGCTGACGCGGTTTTTGCCGCCCCGGCTGACGCAGTTCGGACTTAGCACTTTTCGGCTGTGCCTGGCTGGCGGCCCACTCACTCGATCGCCATGTCTGTTTGCCACAGTTTTCCCGGTGGTGCCGCACCCGGGCTCGCCCCGGCTGACGCAGTTTTCGCGCCGCCCCGGCTGACGCGGTTTCGTGCCGCCCCGGCAGACGCGGTTTTCGCGCCGCCCCGGCTGACGCGGTTTCGTGCCGCCCCGGCAGACGCGGTTTTTTGCCGCCCCAGCTGACGCAGTTCGGACTTAGCACTTTTTGGCTGAGCCTTGCTGGCGGCCCACTCACTCGATCGCCATGTCTGTTTGCCACAGTTTTCCCGGTGGTGCCGCACCCGGGCTCGCCCCGGCAGACGCGTTTTTTTTTTTCTTTCGCCCCGGCTGACGCAGTTTTCGCGCCGCCCCGGCAGACGCGGTTTTCGCGCCGCCCCGGCAGACGCGGTTTTTTGCGCCGCCCCGGCTGACGCGGTTTTTTGCCGCCCCGGCTGACGCAGTTCGGACTTGGCACTTTTTGGCTGAGCCTGGCTGGCGGCCCACTCACTCGATCGCCATGTCTGTTTGCCACAGTTTTCCCGGTGGTGCCGCACCCGGGCTCGCCCCGGCTGACGCAGTTTTCGCGCCGCCCCGGCTGACGCGGTTTCGTGCCGCCCCGGCAGACGCGGTTTTTTGCGCCGCCCCGGCTGACGCGGTTTTTTGCCGCCCCGGCTGACACGGTTCGGACTTTGCACTTTTCGGCTGTGCCTGGCTGGCGGCCCACTCACTCGATCGCCATGTCTGTTTGCCACAGTTTTCCCGGTGGTGCCGCACCCGGGCTCGCCCCGGCAGACGCGTTTTTTTTTTTTTTTTCTTTCGCCCCGGCTGACGCAGTTTTCGCGCCGCCCCGGCTGACGCGGTTTCGTGCCGCCCCGGCAGACGCGGTTTTTTGCGCCGCCCCGGCTGACGTGGTTTTTGCCGCCCCGGCTGACGCAGTTCGGACTTTGCACTTTTTGGCTGAGCCTGGCTGGCGGCCCACTCACTCGATCGCCATGTCTGTTTGCCACAGTTTTCCCGGTGGTGCCGCACCCGGGCTCGCCCCGGCAGACGCGTTTTTTTTTTCCTTCGCCCCGGCAGACGTGGTTCCCCCCCCCCCCCTCCGTCTTTCTTTTTGTTTTTTTTTTTCGCCGCGGCTGAAGTGGATTTTTCGGTGCCTCGACGCCCCGGTAGTCGCGGTTTTTCCGTTTCCGCACGGCCCCGGCTGACGCTGCTCGGTCACACTCGCCTTTTGTGGTGATTGCAGACTTCTTGAGCGCGGGTGTTTTTTTTTTTTGTTGTTGTTGTTGTTTTATTACGCATTCGCTCCAGCAGACGCTGTTTAGACTTTTTGTTTCCTCTTTTATCCTGCGACGAGGTGACGAGGTTTATTCGGTGCCCCGCCGCCCCGGCTGAAGTGATTTTTCCTGTCCCGTGCCGCCCCGGCTGACGCGGTTGGGACTTCGCGTTTGTTCGGCCGCCACGGGTTTTGGCGCACTCGCTCGGTTGCTTGTTGTTGCCACTTGTTGCGAACCCAGGTTTCTTGAGCGAGCGCGGGCGTTTTTTCTTCCTTTCTTTCTTTGTTCTATGTGTTAGCGAATCGGCCTTTAATATCACACGAGGACTCACAACCAACAATTTTCAGTTTGAAGTGTAAAAAATCTGCAGGTGTTGACGTAACTGACTTGCCCCGTACCCTTGAGTACATCCATGAAGTTCTCGTAGTACTACTAAATCGCATTATTCCAAGTGGAGAAATTCCCATAAACTTGCAAACCTCTACACGAAAATCGGTGCGCGTGATAAAGTTGAAAATTATCGTCCGATATCAAATGTGCCTTCTATAACACAAATTCTAGGAAAAAAAAAAAAAAAACACTTGTTCGCCGTTTTCTGCGCCGTGACTGGCAGCACTCCGGCGAAGCGAAACGGGGTCGATTCGAGCACGATATCGGCGTCTTTCGACGTGCTCGCCGGCGACCGTCGCACGAGTACGTCGCACGAGCGCGTCTGCCGGGGCGCCGTTTGCGAAGCCGACGCAAAAGTGGGAACCGCCGCTCGGATGATCGCCGCTTTCGGCAGAGTGAGTGTTGGCACTCCGGGGAAGCGAAACAGCGTGAATGCGCCCACGAAATCGGCGTATTTTGAAGTGCCCGCCGGCGACCGTCGCACGAGTACGGTAAACCGCGTCAGCCGGGGCGTAGTTCGGGACGCCGACGAAAAAGTGGGAAGCGCAACTCGGATCTTCGCCGTTTTTGCAGGAGTGAGTGGCGGCCCTCCTGCGAGACCAAGAAGCATCGATTCGTGCACGAATTCGGCGCCTTTCGACGTGATCGCCGGCGACCGTCGCTCGAGTAGGGCAAACCGCGTCTGCCGGGGCGGGCTTCGGGACGCCGATGCGAAAGTGGGAAACGCTGCTCGGATGTTCGCCGTTTTTGGCCGAGTGAGTGCTGGCACACGGGCGAAGCCAAACGGGGCCGATTACGGCACGATATCGGCGTCTTTCGACGTGCCCGCCGGCGACCGTCGCACGAGTACGGTAAACCGCGTCAGCCCGGGCGGAGTTCGGGACGCCGATGCGAAAGTGGAGAACGCCGCTCGGATCTTCGCCGTTTTTGGAGGAGTGAGTGGCGGCACTCCGGAGAAGCCAAGGAGCGCCAATTAGCGCACGATATCGGCGTCTTTCGACGCGCTCGCCGGCGACCGTCGCACGAGTAGGGCAAACCGCGTCTGCCGGGGCGGGGTTTACGACGCCGACGCAAAAGTGGGAACCGCCGCTCGGATGTTGGCCGTTTTTGGCAGAGTGAGTGCTGGCACTCCGGCGACGCGAAAGAGCGCGAATGCGCCCACGAAAGTGGCGTATTTGGACGTGCGTGACGGCGACCGCTGCAGGAGTACGAAAAACCACGTCAGCCGGGGCGAGCGACACACGGCGGTCTGGGTGCTTATCGCTGCTATTATAGGGGCACCCCGGCAGACGCAGAAAAAAAAAAAAAAAATTTTCGACCTTCTTTTTTGCTGGTCGAGCTCGGGTAACCCAGGTCGCAATGGGAGCCGCGCACGAAAGCGGCGTCGCGAGACGCGTTCGCGGTCGCTAGTCGCACGAGCTCGGCAACCGCGTCAGCCGGCGCGGAGTTCGGGATGCCGACGGCTAAGTGGGTACCGCTGCTCGGATGTTCGCCGTTTTTGGCCGAGTGAGTGCTGGCACTCCGGTGAAGCCAAGGAGCGCCAATTCGTGCACGATATCGGCGTCTTTCGACGTGCCCGCCGGCCACCGCCGCACGAGTACGGCAAACCGCGTCTGCCGGGGCGGGGTTCGCGACGCGTACGCAATAGTGGGAACCGTCGCTCGGATGTTCGTCGTCTTTGGCCGAGCGAGTGCTGGCACTCCGGCGAAGCGAAACGGGGCCGATTCGGGCACGATATCGGCGTATTTCGACGTGCTCGCCGGCGACCGTCGCACGAGTACGGCAAAGCGCGTCTGCCGGGGCGAGGTTTGCGACGTCGACGAAAAAGTGGGAAGCGCCGCTCGGATCTTCGCCGTTTTTGCAGGAGTGAGTGGCGGCCCTCCTGCGAGACCAAGAAGCATCGACTCGCGCACGATATCGGTGTCTTTCGACGTGCCCGCCGGCCACCGCCGCACGAGTACGGCAAACCGCGTATGCCGGGGCGGGGTTGGCGACGCCGACGCAAAAGTGGGAACCGCCACTAGGATGTTCGCCGTTTTTGGCAGAGTGAGTGCTGGCACTCCGGCGAAGCGAAAGAGCGCGAATGCGCCCACGAAAGTGGCGTGTTTGGACGTGCTTGACGACGACCACCGCAGGAAAACGAAAAACCACGTCAGCCGGGGCGAGCGACCCATGGCGGTCTGGGTGCTTATCGCTGCTATTATAGGGGCACCCCGGCAGACGCAAAAAAAAAAAAAAAAATTTTTTTCGACATTCTTTTTTGCTCGTCGACCTCGGGTGACCCAGGTCGCAGTGGGAGCCGCGCACGAAAGCGGCGTCGCGAGACGGCTTCGCGGTCGCTAGTCGCACGAGCTCGGCAACCGCGTCTGCCGGGGCGGAGTTCGGGACGCCGACGGCTAAGTGGGAACCGCCGCTCGGATGTTCGCCGTTTGTGGCCGAGTGAGTGCTGGCACTCCGGCGAAGCCAAACGGGGCCGATTCCGGCACGATATCGGCGTCTTTCTACGTGCTCGCCGGCGACCGTCGCACGAGTACGGCAAAGTGCGTCTGCCGGGGCGGGGTTTGCGACGCGTACGCAATAGTGAGAACCGTCGCTCGGATGTTCGTCGTCTTTCGCCGAGCCAGTGCTGGCAATCCGGCGAAGCCGAACGGAGCCGATTCGGGCACGATATCGGCGTCTTTCCACGTGCTCGCCGGCGACCGTCGCACGAGTACGGTAAACCGCGTCAGCCGGGGCGGAGTTCGGGACGCCGATGCGAAAGTGGGAAGCGCCGCTCGGATCTTCGCCGTTTTTGGAGGAGTCAGTGGCGGCACTCCGGTGAAGCCAAGGTGCGCCAATTCGCGCACGATATCGGCGTCTTTCGACGTGCCCGCCGGCCACCGTCGCACGAGTACGGCAAACCTCGTCTGCCGGGGCGGGGTTTGCGACGCCGACGCAAAAGTGGGAACCGCCGCTCGGATGTTCGCCGTTTTTGGCAGAGTGAGTGCTGGCACTCCGGCGAAGCGAAAGAGCGCGAATGCGCCCACGAAAGTGGCGTGTTTGGACGTGCTTGACGACGACCACCGCAGGAAAACGAAAAACCACGTCAGCCGGGGCGAGCGACCCATGGCGGTCTGGGTGCTTATCGCTGCTATTATAGGGGCACCCCGGCAGACGCAAAAAAAAAAAAAAAAATTTTTTTCGACATTCTTTTTTGCTCGTCGACCTCGGGTGACCCAGGTCGCAGTGGGAGCCGCGCACGAAAGCGGCGTCGCGAGACGGCTTCGCGGTCGCTAGTCGCACGAGCTCGGCAACCGCGTCTGCCGGGGCGGAGTTCGGGACGCCGACGGCTAAGTGGGAACCGCCGCTCGGATGTTCGCCGTTTGTGGCCGAGTGAGTGCTGGCACTCCGGCGAAGCCAAACGGGGCCGATTCCGGCACGATATCGGCGTCTTTCTACGTGCTCGCCGGCGACCGTCGCACGAGTACGGCAAAGTGCGTCTGCCGGGGCGGGGTTTGCGACGCGTACGCAATAGTGAGAACCGTCGCTCGGATGTTCGTCGTCTTTCGCCGAGCCAGTGCTGGCACTCCGGCGAAGCCGAACGGAGCCGATTCGGGCACGATATCGGCGTCTTTCCACGTGCTCGCCGGCGACCGTCGCACGAGTACGGTAAACCGCGTCAGCCGGGGCGGAGTTCGGGACGCCGATGCGAAAGTGGGAAGCGCCGCTCGGATCTTCGCCGTTTTTGGAGGAGTCAGTGGCGGCACTCCGGTGAAGCCAAGGTGCGCCAATTCGCGCACGATATCGGCGTCTTTCGACGTGCCCGCCGGCCACCGTCGCACGAGTACGGCAAACCTCGTCTGCCGGGGCGGGGTTTGCGACGCCGACGCAAAAGTGGGAACCGCCGCTCGGATGTTCGCCGTTTTTGGCAGAGTGAGTGCTGGCACTCCGGCGAAGCGAAAGAGCGTGAATGCGCCCACGAAAGTAGCGTATTTGGACGTGCTTGACGGCGACCGCCGCAGGAGTACGAAAAACCACGTCAGCCGGGGCGAGCGACCCACGGCGGTCTGGGTGCTTATCGCTGCTATTATAGGGGCACCCCGGCAGACGCAGAAAGAAAAAAAAAAATGGGGACATGGCGTGCGTCACCGTGCGGCTTCGCAGCGTTGCCGAAGTCGCCGAGCCCTTCGACTGAGCCGAACGGCGGACAGGGAACGTTGGTCGGCCGTTCTAACCTGTCGGTGCCACGCCGAGACGTCGTTAAGGAAAACCGCGTCGTGGGCCTCTACGACGCCGTCGAGTCGTTGTACGTTTGGTGTCCAGCGTGTCGGCGGCGAGTAGCGGACACGTCGTTCACGACTTCGGTCTTTCGCAGTCGACGCGAACTTGCGGAGAGTCGTGGTGCCTCACGTTTTCGGCAGAAACCGCGGCGGAATTTTCCCGTGCGTGCGCGCACGACCTCGGTGCTGTGCCGTCAGCGTAGTGTTGCACAAACTCGTGGCCTACCCAAGGTGCGGTACGTTTGCGGCCGTATCCTCGGTGGGAATTTCGTGAGTAGGGTCGCAAATTCTACGACCTCGGCGGGTTTGAGAGCGACGTAGACTTGTGGCACGCTCAACATGCCACACGTTTCGGGGCACACCCGCGGTGAAATTTTCTCGAGTACGCTCGTATTAGGGCCCAAGGAGGTCTGGGTACTTATCGCTGCTATTATGTGGGGGTTCTCGTGAGCGGCGTACGCGAAAGCGACCGGGTGTCTGATATGCGGCGGGCTTCGGCCTCGTCAAGCGTGTCCTCGGGTCTGCTCCAGGGGAATCCACGGCAGTCGTCTGCAGCCTCATCCGCTTGATGCGTTAGGGGCTGGTTGTCGGACGGTGCCGTTTTACCACGATATCGAGGTGTGTTCCGTGTCGTCCTCGGGCGATTCAGATGCGAAAGCGCCGAAGACGCGGGCGTGACCCGTCGTCTGGCGGCTTTGCAGTCTCGGCTCCGTTGCTAGTTCCGGCCGGTCCACCGACAGTGCAGCGGGCTTGGGCAACCCGCACGGCGCGACCGAGTCGATGCAACGAAAAAGAGCGAGCATGAACGTGCTTCTTGCCGCACGGCTCCCACTCGTCTTTCGGGAAGGTTGTGCCGTAGCGAGCTCGAACGCCGTCATCTCGGAGTGCAAAATAAGCGTGTTGGGGCGCCTGAAGGTGGCCTCCGCCGCACACAGACTGCGTCCGGCCCGCCGAGGGCGAGGACGGACGCGCAGTCGAACGATTACCTGGTTGATCCTGCCAGTAATCATATGCTTGTCTCAAAGATTAAGCCATGCATGTCTAAGTACATGCCGAAATAAGGCGAAACCGCGAATGGCTCATTAAATCAGTTATGGTTCCTTAGATCGTTTCTTCCTACTTGGATAACTGTGGCAATTCTAGAGCTAATACATGCAGTGAGCCTGGAGCCCTTTGGGTAACGGGTGCTTTTATTAGACCAAGATCGATCGGGTTTCGGCCCGTATTGTGTGGTGACTCTGGATAACTTTGTGCTGATCGCATGGCCACGAGCCGGCGACGTTTCTTTCAAGTGTCTGCCTTATCAACTTTCGATGGTAGGTTACTTGCTTACCATGGTTGTTACGGGTAACGGAGAATCAGGGTTCGATTCCGGAGAGGGAGCCTGAGAAACGGCTACCACATCCAAGGAAGGCAGCAGGCGCGCAAATTACCCACTCCCGGCACGGGGAGGTAGTGACGAAAAATAACAATACGGGACTCTTTTGAGGCCCCGTAATTGAAATGAGTACACTCTAAATCCTTTAACGAGGATCAATTGGAGGGCAAGTCTGGTGCCAGCAGCCGCGGTAATTCCAGCTCCAATAGCGTATACTAAAGCTGCTGCGGTTAAAAAGCTCGTAGTTGGATCTCAGTTCCAGACGAGTAGTGCATCTACCCGATGCGACGGCTCGGACTGAACATCATGCCGGTTCTTTCTTGGTGCACTTCATTGTGTGCCTCGAGATGGCCGGTGCTTTTACTTTGAAAAAATTAGAGTGCTCAACGCAGGCGAGTCGCCTGAATAAACTTGCATGGAATAATAGAACAAGACCTCGTTTCTGTTCTGTTGGTTTTTGGAATACGAGGTAATGATTAAGAGGGACGGACGGGGGCATTCGTATTGCGGCGCTAGAGGTGAAATTCTTGGACCGTCGCAAGACGAACTACTGCGAAAGCATTTGCCAAGAATGTTTTCATTGATCAAGAACGAAAGTCAGAGGTTCGAAGGCGATCAGATACCGCCCTAGTTCTGACCATAAACGATGCCAACCAGCGATCCGCCTGAGTTACTCAAATGACTCGGCGGGCAGCTTCCGGGAAACCAAAGTATTTGGGTTCCGGGGGAAGTATGGTTGCAAAGCTGAAACTTAAAGGAATTGACGGAAGGGCACCACCAGGAGTGGAGCCTGCGGCTTAATTTGACTCAACACGGGAAAACTTACCCGGCCCGGACACTGGGAGGATTGACAGATTGAGAGCTCTTTCTTGATTCGGTGGATGGTGGTGCATGGCCGTTCTTAGTTGGTGGAGCGATTTGTCTGGTTAATTCCGATAACGAACGAGACTCTAGCCTATTAAATAGGTGCGGGGTTCCCAGCACCTTACAACCTTCTTAGAGGGACAAGCGGCTCCTAGCCGCACGAAACAGAGCAATAACAGGTCTGTGATGCCCTTAGATGTCCGGGGCCGCACGCGCGCTACACTGAAGGAAGCAGCGTGTCTTTATCCCTGTCTGAAAAGACTGGGTAACCCGTGGAACTTCTTTCGTGATTGGGATAGGGGCTTGCAATTGTTCCCCTTGAACGAGGAATTCCCAGTAAGCGCGAGTCATAAGCTCGCGTTGATTACGTCCCTGCCCTTTGTACACACCGCCCGTCGCTACTACCGATTGAATGATTTAGTGAGGTCTTCGGACCGATGTCCGGCGCGGCCTTTCGGTTGCGCCGGTCTGTTGGAAAGATGACCAAACTTGATCATTTAGAGGAAGTAAAAGTCGTAACAAGGTTTCCGTAGGTGAACCTGCGGAAGGATCATTAACGGATTGTGAAGGGTGAGCGCCTCAGCTGCGTCTGCGCCCGACACTTTCTGCCGCTGACCCCGTTTGGACGCGGGGTCGGCTTTTCCCCACGGGGCTGCCTGAATGTGGAGCGGCACCCCGTGACAAATTGTTGCGCCCAGCGGACGCCAACACCGCGACCTTGGACGGTCGGCCAGGTGGCGGACGCGGGTACAAACGGCGCAACGCACTCATAGGTCGGCTTTCGACCCGCCACTGCACCGTGGCTCGAAGCGCTCGAAATGCGCGACCCGACCGCTGCGGGACCGCCTAGTACTGTAAACAGGAGCGGCGGAGCGCGAACGGCGAGTCGTGGTTACGTCGGTAGAAGGCGAGGCTGCGCGTTCCCGAAACGCCAGCCGAGTGCCCTCCCGACCGTTCGAGCGTGCAAGAACGAGACCCGACAATCGCGCGGCGACTGCCAAGTACGAGAGGAACGGCACAAGCGTCGGCGGTCGGTCAAGGAACTGGCGATGTGACGGGTCCGCTGTGCACCAGTGCATACCGTCCCGCCGTCCGCGGCAAGCGCCTCCGCGTCCTCGGGTGACGGAGGCTGCCGGTCGGTTCTTGCAGGCGAGGGATCTCGCTGGCACCGGTTCGCGTTGACGCGCGGCCGGTCATGGCACGGCGATGTGACGGCCGAGGTGCGCAGTACTCGATGGAGGAACCGCACGCTCCGATGACCGTCCCGCCCTCCGCGGCGTATGCGTACCGACCGTAATGGTTGCAGCAGCGCCGGCCGGCTTTTGAATTCGCCACACGAAACACGGTGCGAGATCGCGGTTAGGGGAGCGTCGACGTTGCCAGGCGTTTTGCTTGCTGCCGAGGGAAAGGCGGCACGGCCACGTCGCGCTCGTCGCGATTAGCGGGTCTGCGCGCTTTGGGAAGGTGCCGCAACGACTTGCCGAAAGAGGAAGCACGGAAGAACGAGGGACTTGGACGTCCCGACAATTGAACGCACTTGCGGCCAGGCCCTTGCTGGCTTCGTTCTTCCGCCTCGAGTAGGCTCGTACGCGGCTCCGGCGCCGAAAGTGGTCCTTGGCACCGACTTCGGTGGACGTGGGAAGTGCCGCGCAAGTACGGCGCGCCTGGCTCCACCTGTTGGCTAAAGTAGGCAGCCGGATCGGCATTTTGGTGTGCGGTGGCAAACCGTGGATGCGAAAAAAGCTTGTGCGATTTCGTGGAACAAAAAGCGGGGGTCCCCCTTTTTATGCGGAGGAGACCGACCCGCCCGCCGTGGTGAACCGCGACGCCACGGTAAAAACGGGAGAGGCTTGTCGATGGGACCGTGCATCCCGCGCTCCACGGAGGCCGGGA
Source organism: Rhipicephalus microplus (assembly GCF_043290135.1). Lineage (NCBI taxonomy): Eukaryota > Metazoa > Arthropoda > Arachnida > Ixodida > Ixodidae > Rhipicephalus > Rhipicephalus microplus. Next base: position 143,962 of record NW_027464795.1, read on the forward strand.
GGCGGCCGCCCGAGGAAATGTGTAGCCGTCGAGGCCCGCATCTGCGTGCACTCTTATCCAAATGGGTGTACCGCAGGCATTTTCTGGTTAGGCGGGCCAATGAGAGCGAGCACACAACGATACCTACGGGTCCGGCTTGGAGAACCGGCTTCGACGCCTCCCGAGTATTTATAGAGGGGTGGACCACGAAAGCACTCGCAAGTAGCGGAAGCGAAACGCCGTCCGAAACACACCGTTTGCTCGATTTGCGGCAGCCGAAAAAGGCGCGGCAGAGTTTTGGAGTCCAAGCGTGCGCTGAAAAGCGCCCTTCTTGGCCACTGTTTGGCCGAGTGCCAGAAACGTTTGGTTTTGACTGTACGGAATTGAACAAACACTTTTTCACGACTCTAAGCGGTGGATCACTCGGTTCTCGGGTCGATGAAGAACGCAGCCAGCTGCGAGACTTGGTGTGAATTGCAGGACACACTGAGCACTGATTCTTTGAACGCACATTGCGGCCTTGGGTCTTCCCTTGGCTTCGTCTGTCTGAGGGTCGGATCACATATCAAGAGAGCCTTCGGCGCACAAGGGAACGTGAGCCGTCGACTCGTTTTGACCGCGTCGGCAACACGGACAGCACGCTGAACACCTCACAGCGAGCGCCAACAGCGGCCACTCAAGGGCGAGACGGTGGCGACCGTCGTGCCAGAGCCCAACCGAAACGGGGGCGACCGACTGCATTGAGGATGTGGCACCTCGTTGAGACCGCCGCAGGACTTCGAGTCGGAAGGAAGCCTGCAGGGAAAGTGCGGTCGAGGTTGCGTACTCCTCTCTGCGACCGGGCGCGCAAGAGCTGCGAGAGCCACGGACGCGCAACTTTAACGCACGGTAAACACGAGGAGCGAAAGCCGGCCAGCAAAGCTTCTCCAGCCGTGCGCAAAGTGCGCGAGATCGCAGCCTTGCGTTGCGCTTGTTGCCCTCGAAGTAAGCAGGGTGTCCCGTAGACCGGGCGCTCGAACACGCTGCGGGGCCGTGCCTCCTCCAGGCTTTGCCGCGCGAA
>NW_027464795.1:152500-167500 GCF_043290135.1 Rhipicephalus microplus
GACGCAGTTTTCGCGCCGCCCCGGCAGACGCGGTTTTCGCGCCGCCCCGGCAGACGCGGTTTTTTGCGCCGCCCCGGCTGACGCAGTTCGGACTTGGCACTTTTTGGCTGAGCCTGGCTGGCGGCCCACTCACTCGATCGCCATGTCTGTTTGCCACAGTTTTCCCGGTGGTGCCGCACCCGGGCTCGCCCCGGCTGACGCAGTTTTCGCGCCGCCCCGGCTGACGCGGTTTCGTGCCGCCCCGGCAGACGCGGTTTTTTGCGCCGCCCCGGCTGACGCGGTTTTTTGCCGCCCCGGCTGACGCAGTTCGGACTTGGCACTTTTCGGCTGTGCCTGGCTGGCGGCCCACTCACTCGATCGCCATGTCTGTTTGCCACAGTTTTCCCGGTGGTGCCGCACCCGGGCTCGCCCCGGCAGACGCGTTTTTTTTTTTTCTTTCGCCCCGGCTGACGCAGTTTTCGCGCCGCCCCGGCTGACGCGGTTTCGTGCCGCCCCGGCAGACGCGGTTTTTTGCGCCGCCCCGGCTGACGCGGTTTTTGCCGCCCCGGCTGACGCAGTTCGGACTTAGCACTTTTTGGCTGAGCCTGGCTGGTGGCCCACTCACTCGATCGCCATGTCTGTTAGCCACAGTTTTCCCGGTGGTGCCGCACCCGGGCTCGCCCCGGCTGACGCAGTTTTCGCGCCGCCCCGGCTGACGCGGTTTCGTGCCGCCCCGGCAGACGCGGTTTTCGCGCCGCCCCGGCTGACGCGGTTTTTGCCGCCCCGGCTGACGCAGTTCGGACTTAGCACTTTTCGGCTGTGCCTGGCTGGCGGCCCACTCACTCGATCGCCATGTCTGTTTGCCACAGTTTTCCCGGTGGTGCCGCACCCGGGCTCGCCCCGGCTGACGCAGTTTTCGCGCCGCCCCGGCTGACGCGGTTTCGTGCCGCCCCGGCAGACGCGGTTTTCGCGCCGCCCCGGCTGACGCGGTTTCGTGCCGCCCCGGCAGACGCGGTTTTTTGCCGCCCCAGCTGACGCAGTTCGGACTTAGCACTTTTTGGCTGAGCCTTGCTGGCGGCCCACTCACTCGATCGCCATGTCTGTTTGCCACAGTTTTCCCGGTGGTGCCGCACCCGGGCTCGCCCCGGCAGACGCGTTTTTTTTTTTCTTTCGCCCCGGCTGACGCAGTTTTCGCGCCGCCCCGGCAGACGCGGTTTTCGCGCCGCCCCGGCAGACGCGGTTTTTTGCGCCGCCCCGGCTGACGCGGTTTTTTGCCGCCCCGGCTGACGCAGTTCGGACTTGGCACTTTTTGGCTGAGCCTGGCTGGCGGCCCACTCACTCGATCGCCATGTCTGTTTGCCACAGTTTTCCCGGTGGTGCCGCACCCGGGCTCGCCCCGGCTGACGCAGTTTTCGCGCCGCCCCGGCTGACGCGGTTTCGTGCCGCCCCGGCAGACGCGGTTTTTTGCGCCGCCCCGGCTGACGCGGTTTTTTGCCGCCCCGGCTGACACGGTTCGGACTTTGCACTTTTCGGCTGTGCCTGGCTGGCGGCCCACTCACTCGATCGCCATGTCTGTTTGCCACAGTTTTCCCGGTGGTGCCGCACCCGGGCTCGCCCCGGCAGACGCGTTTTTTTTTTTTTTTCTTTCGCCCCGGCTGACGCAGTTTTCGCGCCGCCCCGGCTGACGCGGTTTCGTGCCGCCCCGGCAGACGCGGTTTTTTGCGCCGCCCCGGCTGACGTGGTTTTTGCCGCCCCGGCTGACGCAGTTCGGACTTTGCACTTTTTGGCTGAGCCTGGCTGGCGGCCCACTCACTCGATCGCCATGTCTGTTTGCCACAGTTTTCCCGGTGGTGCCGCACCCGGGCTCGCCCCGGCTGACGCGGTTTCGTGCCGCCCCGGCAGACGCGGTTTTCGCGCCGCCCCGGCTGACGCGGTTTCGTGCCGCCCCGGCAGACGCGGTTTTTTGCCGCCCCGGCTGACGCAGTTCGGACTTGGCACTTTTTGGCTGAGCCTTGCTGGCGGCCCACTCACTCGATCGCCATGTCTGTTTGCCACAGTTTTCCCGGTGGTGCCGCACCCGGGCTCGCCCCGGCAGACGCGTTTTTTTTTTCTTTCGCCCCGGCTGACGCAGTTTTCGCGCCGCCCCGGCAGACGCGGTTTTCGCGCCGCCCCGGCAGACGCGGTTTTTTGCCGCCCCGGCTGACGCAGTTCGGACTTGGCACTTTTTGGCTGAGCCTTGCTGGCGGCCCACTCACTCGATCGCCATGTCTGTTTGCCACAGTTTTCCCGGTGGTGCCGCACCCGGGCTCGCCCCGGCAGACGCGTTTTTTTTTTCTTTCGCCCCGGCTGACGCAGTTTTCGCGCCGCCCCGGCAGACGCGGTTTTCGCGCCGCCCCGGCAGACGCGGTTTTTTGCGCCGCCCCGGCTGACGCAGTTCGGACTTGGCACTTTTTGGCTGAGCCTGGCTGGCGGCCCACTCACTCGATCGCCATGTCTGTTTGCCACAGTTTTCCCGGTGGTGCCGCACCCGGGCTCGCCCCGGCTGACGCAGTTTTCGCGCCGCCCCGGCTGACGCGGTTTCGTGCCGCCCCGGCAGACGCGGTTTTTTGCGCCGCCCCGGCTGACGCGGTTTTTTGCCGCCCCGGCTGACGCAGTTCGGACTTGGCACTTTTCGGCTGTGCCTGGCTGGCGGCCCACTCACTCGATCGCCATGTCTGTTTGCCACAGTTTTCCCGGTGGTGCCGCACCCGGGCTCGCCCCGGCAGACGCGTTTTTTTTTTTTCTTTCGCCCCGGCTGACGCAGTTTTCGCGCCGCCCCGGCTGACGCGGTTTCGTGCCGCCCCGGCAGACGCGGTTTTTTGCGCCGCCCCGGCTGACGCGGTTTTTGCCGCCCCGGCTGACGCAGTTCGGACTTAGCACTTTTTGGCTGAGCCTGGCTGGTGGCCCACTCACTCGATCGCCATGTCTGTTAGCCACAGTTTTCCCGGTGGTGCCGCACCCGGGCTCGCCCCGGCTGACGCAGTTTTCGCGCCGCCCCGGCTGACGCGGTTTCGTGCCGCCCCGGCAGACGCGGTTTTCGCGCCGCCCCGGCTGACGCGGTTTTTGCCGCCCCGGCTGACGCAGTTCGGACTTAGCACTTTTCGGCTGTGCCTGGCTGGCGGCCCACTCACTCGATCGCCATGTCTGTTTGCCACAGTTTTCCCGGTGGTGCCGCACCCGGGCTCGCCCCGGCTGACGCAGTTTTCGCGCCGCCCCGGCTGACGCGGTTTCGTGCCGCCCCGGCAGACGCGGTTTTCGCGCCGCCCCGGCTGACGCGGTTTCGTGCCGCCCCGGCAGACGCGGTTTTTTGCCGCCCCAGCTGACGCAGTTCGGACTTAGCACTTTTTGGCTGAGCCTTGCTGGCGGCCCACTCACTCGATCGCCATGTCTGTTTGCCACAGTTTTCCCGGTGGTGCCGCACCCGGGCTCGCCCCGGCAGACGCGTTTTTTTTTTCTTTCGCCCCGGCTGACGCAGTTTTCGCGCCGCCCCGGCAGACGCGGTTTTCGCGCCGCCCCGGCAGACGCGGTTTTTTGCGCCGCCCCGGCTGACGCGGTTTTTTGCCGCCCCGGCTGACGCAGTTCGGACTTGGCACTTTTTGGCTGAGCCTGGCTGGCGGCCCACTCACTCGATCGCCATGTCTGTTTGCCACAGTTTTCCCGGTGGTGCCGCACCCGGGCTCGCCCCGGCTGACGCAGTTTTCGCGCCGCCCCGGCTGACGCGGTTTCGTGCCGCCCCGGCAGACGCGGTTTTTTGCGCCGCCCCGGCTGACGCGGTTTTTTGCCGCCCCGGCTGACACGGTTCGGACTTTGCACTTTTCGGCTGTGCCTGGCTGGCGGCCCACTCACTCGATCGCCATGTCTGTTTGCCACAGTTTTCCCGGTGGTGCCGCACCCGGGCTCGCCCCGGCAGACGCGTTTTTTTTTTTTTTTTCTTTCGCCCCGGCTGACGCAGTTTTCGCGCCGCCCCGGCTGACGCGGTTTCGTGCCGCCCCGGCAGACGCGGTTTTTTGCGCCGCCCCGGCTGACGTGGTTTTTGCCGCCCCGGCTGACGCAGTTCGGACTTTGCACTTTTTGGCTGAGCCTGGCTGGCGGCCCACTCACTCGATCGCCATGTCTGTTTGCCACAGTTTTCCCGGTGGTGCCGCACCCGGGCTCGCCCCGGCAGACGCGTTTTTTTTTTTTCCTTCGCCCCGGCAGACGTGGTTCCCCCCCCCCCCTCCGTCTTTCTTTTTGTTTTTTTTTTTCGCCGCGGCTGAAGTGGATTTTTCGGTGCCTCGACGCCCCGGTAGTCGCGGTTTTTCCGTTTCCGCACGGCCCCGGCTGACGCTGCTCGGTCACAGTCGCCTTTTGTGGTGATTGCAGACTTCTTGAGCGCGGGTGTTTTTTTTTTTTGTTGTTGTTGTTGTTTTATTACGCATTCGCTCCAGCAGACGCTGTTTAGACTTTTTGTTTCCTCTTTTATCCTGCGACGAGGTGACGAGGTTTATTCGGTGCCCCGCCGCCCCGGCTGAAGTGATTTTTCCTGTCCCGTGCCGCCCCGGCTGACGCGGTTGGGACTTCGCGTTTGTTCGGCCGCCACGGGTTTTGGCGCACTCGCTCGGTTGCTTGTTGTTGCCACTTGTTGCGAACCCAGGTTTCTTGAGCGAGCGCGGGCGTTTTTTCTTCCTTTCTTTCTTTGTTCTATGTGTTAGCGAATCGGCCTTTAATATCACACGAGGACTCACAACCAACAATTTTCAGTTTGAAGTGTAAAAAATCTGCAGGTGTTGACGTAACTGACTTGCCCCGTACCCTTGAGTACATCCATGAAGTTCTCGTAGTACTACTAAATCGCATTATTCCAAGTGGAGAAATTCCCATAAACTTGCAAACCTCTACACGAAAATCGGTGCGCGTGATAAAGTTGAAAATTATCGTCCGATATCAAATGTGCCTTCTATAACACAAATTCTAGGAAAAAAAAAAAAAAAAACACTTGTTCGCCGTTTTCTGCGCCGTGACTGGCAGCACTCCGGCGAAGCGAAACGGGGTCGATTCGAGCACGATATCGGCGTCTTTCGACGTGCTCGCCGGCGACCGTCGCACGAGTACGTCGCACGAGCGCGTCTGCCGGGGCGCCGTTTGCGAAGCCGACGCAAAAGTGGGAACCGCCGCTCGGATGATCGCCGCTTTCGGCAGAGTGAGTGTTGGCACTCCGGGGAAGCGAAACAGCGTGAATGCGCCCACGAAATCGGCGTATTTTGAAGTGCCCGCCGGCGACCGTCGCACGAGTACGGTAAACCGCGTCAGCCGGGGCGTAGTTCGGGACGCCGACGAAAAAGTGGGAAGCGCAACTCGGATCTTCGCCGTTTTTGCAGGAGTGAGTGGCGGCCCTCCTGCGAGACCAAGAAGCATCGATTCGTGCACGAATTCGGCGCCTTTCGACGTGATCGCCGGCGACCGTCGCTCGAGTAGGGCAAACCGCGTCTGCCGGGGCGGGCTTCGGGACGCCGATGCGAAAGTGGGAAACGCTGCTCGGATGTTCGCCGTTTTTGGCCGAGTGAGTGCTGGCACACGGGCGAAGCCAAACGGGGCCGATTACGGCACGATATCGGCGTCTTTCGACGTGCCCGCCGGCGACCGTCGCACGAGTACGGTAAACCGCGTCAGCCCGGGCGGAGTTCGGGACGCCGATGCGAAAGTGGAGAACGCCGCTCGGATCTTCGCCGTTTTTGGAGGAGTGAGTGGCGGCACTCCGGAGAAGCCAAGGAGCGCCAATTAGCGCACGATATCGGCGTCTTTCGACGCGCTCGCCGGCGACCGTCGCACGAGTAGGGCAAACCGCGTCTGCCGGGGCGGGGTTTACGACGCCGACGCAAAAGTGGGAACCGCCGCTCGGATGTTGGCCGTTTTTGGCAGAGTGAGTGCTGGCACTCCGGCGACGCGAAAGAGCGCGAATGCGCCCACGAAAGTGGCGTATTTGGACGTGCGTGACGGCGACCGCTGCAGGAGTACGAAAAACCACGTCAGCCGGGGCGAGCGACACACGGCGGTCTGGGTGCTTATCGCTGCTATTATAGGGGCACCCCGGCAGACGCAGAAAAAAAAAAAAAATTTTCGACCTTCTTTTTTGCTGGTCGAGCTCGGGTAACCCAGGTCGCAATGGGAGCCGCGCACGAAAGCGGCGTCGCGAGACGCGTTCGCGGTCGCTAGTCGCACGAGCTCGGCAACCGCGTCAGCCGGCGCGGAGTTCGGGATGCCGACGGCTAAGTGGGTACCGCTGCTCGGATGTTCGCCGTTTTTGGCCGAGTGAGTGCTGGCACTCCGGTGAAGCCAAGGAGCGCCAATTCGTGCACGATATCGGCGTCTTTCGACGTGCCCGCCGGCCACCGCCGCACGAGTACGGCAAACCGCGTCTGCCGGGGCGGGGTTCGCGACGCGTACGCAATAGTGGGAACCGTCGCTCGGATGTTCGTCGTCTTTGGCCGAGCGAGTGCTGGCACTCCGGCGAAGCGAAACGGGGCCGATTCGGGCACGATATCGGCGTATTTCGACGTGCTCGCCGGCGACCGTCGCACGAGTACGGCAAAGCGCGTCTGCCGGGGCGAGGTTTGCGACGCCGACGAAAAAGTGGGAAGCGCCGCTCGGATCTTCGCCGTTTTTGCAGGAGTGAGTGGCGGCCCTCCTGCGAGACCAAGAAGCATCGACTCGCGCACGATATCGGTGTCTTTCGACGTGCCCGCCGGCCACCGCCGCACGAGTACGGCAAACCGCGTATGCCGGGGCGGGGTTGGCGACGCCGACGCAAAAGTGGGAACCGCCACTAGGATGTTCGCCGTTTTTGGCAGAGTGAGTGCTGGCACTCCGGCGAAGCGAAAGAGCGCGAATGCGCCCACGAAAGTGGCGTGTTTGGACGTGCTTGACGACGACCACCGCAGGAAAACGAAAAACCACGTCAGCCGGGGCGAGCGACCCATGGCGGTCTGGGTGCTTATCGCTGCTATTATAGGGGCACCCCGGCAGACGCAAAAAAAAAAAAAAAATTTTTTTCGACATTCTTTTTTGCTCGTCGACCTCGGGTGACCCAGGTCGCAGTGGGAGCCGCGCACGAAAGCGGCGTCGCGAGACGGCTTCGCGGTCGCTAGTCGCACGAGCTCGGCAACCGCGTCTGCCGGGGCGGAGTTCGGGACGCCGACGGCTAAGTGGGAACCGCCGCTCGGATGTTCGCCGTTTGTGGCCGAGTGAGTGCTGGCACTCCGGCGAAGCCAAACGGGGCCGATTCCGGCACGATATCGGCGTCTTTCTACGTGCTCGCCGGCGACCGTCGCACGAGTACGGCAAAGTGCGTCTGCCGGGGCGGGGTTTGCGACGCGTACGCAATAGTGAGAACCGTCGCTCGGATGTTCGTCGTCTTTCGCCGAGCCAGTGCTGGCAATCCGGCGAAGCCGAACGGAGCCGATTCGGGCACGATATCGGCGTCTTTCCACGTGCTCGCCGGCGACCGTCGCACGAGTACGGTAAACCGCGTCAGCCGGGGCGGAGTTCGGGACGCCGATGCGAAAGTGGGAAGCGCCGCTCGGATCTTCGCCGTTTTTGGAGGAGTCAGTGGCGGCACTCCGGTGAAGCCAAGGTGCGCCAATTCGCGCACGATATCGGCGTCTTTCGACGTGCCCGCCGGCCACCGTCACACGAGTACGGCAAACCTCGTCTGCCGGGGCGGGGTTTGCGACGCCGACGCAAAAGTGGGAACCGCCGCTCGGATGTTCGCCGTTTTTGGCAGAGTGAGTGCTGGCACTCCGGCGAAGCGAAAGAGCGCGAATGCGCCCACGAAAGTGGCGTGTTTGGACGTGCTTGACGACGACCACCGCAGGAAAACGAAAAACCACGTCAGCCGGGGCGAGCGACCCATGGCGGTCTGGGTGCTTATCGCTGCTATTATAGGGGCACCCCGGCAGACGCAAAAAAAAAAAAAAATTTTTTTCGACATTCTTTTTTGCTCGTCGACCTCGGGTGACCCAGGTCGCAGTGGGAGCCGCGCACGAAAGCGGCGTCGCGAGACGGCTTCGCGGTCGCTAGTCGCACGAGCTCGGCAACCGCGTCTGCCGGGGCGGAGTTCGGGACGCCGACGGCTAAGTGGGAACCGCCGCTCGGATGTTCGCCGTTTGTGGCCGAGTGAGTGCTGGCACTCCGGCGAAGCCAAACGGGGCCGATTCCGGCACGATATCGGCGTCTTTCTACGTGCTCGCCGGCGACCGTCGCACGAGTACGGCAAAGTGCGTCTGCCGGGGCGGGGTTTGCGACGCGTACGCAATAGTGAGAACCGTCGCTCGGATGTTCGTCGTCTTTCGCCGAGCCAGTGCTGGCACTCCGGCGAAGCCGAACGGAGCCGATTCGGGCACGATATCGGCGTCTTTCCACGTGCTCGCCGGCGACCGTCGCACGAGTACGGTAAACCGCGTCAGCCGGGGCGGAGTTCGGGACGCCGATGCGAAAGTGGGAAGCGCCGCTCGGATCTTCGCCGTTTTTGGAGGAGTCAGTGGCGGCACTCCGGTGAAGCCAAGGTGCGCCAATTCGCGCACGATATCGGCGTCTTTCGACGTGCCCGCCGGCCACCGTCGCACGAGTACGGCAAACCTCGTCTGCCGGGGCGGGGTTTGCGACGCCGACGCAAAAGTGGGAACCGCCGCTCGGATGTTCGCCGTTTTTGGCAGAGTGAGTGCTGGCACTCCGGCGAAGCGAAAGAGCGTGAATGCGCCCACGAAAGTAGCGTATTTGGACGTGCTTGACGGCGACCGCCGCAGGAGTACGAAAAACCACGTCAGCCGGGGCGAGCGACCCACGGCGGTCTGGGTGCTTATCGCTGCTATTATAGGGGCACCCCGGCAGACGCAGAAAGAAAAAAAAAAATGGGGACATGGCGTGCGTCACCGTGCGGCTTCGCAGCGTTGCCGAAGTCGCCGAGCCCTTCGACTGAGCCGAACGGCGGACAGGGAACGTTGGTCGGCCGTTCTAACCTGTCGGTGCCACGCCGAGACGTCGTTAAGGAAAACCGCGTCGTGGGCCTCTACGACGCCGTCGAGTCGTTGTACGTTTGGTGTCCAGCGTGTCGGCGGCGAGTAGCGGACACGTCGTTCACGACTTCGGTCTTTCGCAGTCGACGCGAACTTGCGGAGAGTCGTGGTGCCTCACGTTTTCGGCAGAAACCGCGGCGGAATTTTCCCGTGCGTGCGCGCACGACCTCGGTGCTGTGCCGTCAGCGTAGTGTTGCACAAACTCGTGGCCTACCCAAGGTGCGGTACGTTTGCGGCCGTATCCTCGGTGGGAATTTCGTGAGTAGGGTCGCAAATTCTACGACCTCGGCGGGTTTGAGAGCGACGTAGACTTGTGGCACGCTCAACATGCCACACGTTTCGGGGCACACCCGCGGTGAAATTTTCTCGAGTACGCTCGTATTAGGGCCCAAGGAGGTCTGGGTACTTATCGCTGCTATTATGTGGGGGTTCTCGTGAGCGGCGTACGCGAAAGCGACCGGGTGTCTGATATGCGGCGGGCTTCGGCCTCGTCAAGCGTGTCCTCGGGTCTGCTCCAGGGGAATCCACGGCAGTCGTCTGCAGCCTCATCCGCTTGATGCGTTAGGGGCTGGTTGTCGGACGGTGCCGTTTTACCACGATATCGAGGTGTGTTCCGTGTCGTCCTCGGGCGATTCAGATGCGAAAGCGCCGAAGACGCGGGCGTGACCCGTCGTCTGGCGGCTTTGCAGTCTCGGCTCCGTTGCTAGTTCCGGCCGGTCCACCGACAGTGCAGCGGGCTTGGGCAACCCGCACGGCGCGACCGAGTCGATGCAACGAAAAAGAGCGAGCATGAACGTGCTTCTTGCCGCACGGCTCCCACTCGTCTTTCGGGAAGGTTGTGCCGTAGCGAGCTCGAACGCCGTCATCTCGGAGTGCAAAATAAGCGTGTTGGGGCGCCTGAAGGTGGCCTCCGCCGCACACAGACTGCGTCCGGCCCGCCGAGGGCGAGGACGGACGCGCAGTCGAACGATTACCTGGTTGATCCTGCCAGTAATCATATGCTTGTCTCAAAGATTAAGCCATGCATGTCTAAGTACATGCCGAAATAAGGCGAAACCGCGAATGGCTCATTAAATCAGTTATGGTTCCTTAGATCGTTTCTTCCTACTTGGATAACTGTGGCAATTCTAGAGCTAATACATGCAGTGAGCCTGGAGCCCTTTGGGTAACGGGTGCTTTTATTAGACCAAGATCGATCGGGTTTCGGCCCGTATTGTGTGGTGACTCTGGATAACTTTGTGCTGATCGCATGGCCACGAGCCGGCGACGTTTCTTTCAAGTGTCTGCCTTATCAACTTTCGATGGTAGGTTACTTGCTTACCATGGTTGTTACGGGTAACGGAGAATCAGGGTTCGATTCCGGAGAGGGAGCCTGAGAAACGGCTACCACATCCAAGGAAGGCAGCAGGCGCGCAAATTACCCACTCCCGGCACGGGGAGGTAGTGACGAAAAATAACAATACGGGACTCTTTTGAGGCCCCGTAATTGAAATGAGTACACTCTAAATCCTTTAACGAGGATCAATTGGAGGGCAAGTCTGGTGCCAGCAGCCGCGGTAATTCCAGCTCCAATAGCGTATACTAAAGCTGCTGCGGTTAAAAAGCTCGTAGTTGGATCTCAGTTCCAGACGAGTAGTGCATCTACCCGATGCGACGGCTCGGACTGAACATCATGCCGGTTCTTTCTTGGTGCACTTCATTGTGTGCCTCGAGATGGCCGGTGCTTTTACTTTGAAAAAATTAGAGTGCTCAACGCAGGCGAGTCGCCTGAATAAACTTGCATGGAATAATAGAACAAGACCTCGTTTCTGTTCTGTTGGTTTTTGGAATACGAGGTAATGATTAAGAGGGACGGACGGGGGCATTCGTATTGCGGCGCTAGAGGTGAAATTCTTGGACCGTCGCAAGACGAACTACTGCGAAAGCATTTGCCAAGAATGTTTTCATTGATCAAGAACGAAAGTCAGAGGTTCGAAGGCGATCAGATACCGCCCTAGTTCTGACCATAAACGATGCCAACCAGCGATCCGCCTGAGTTACTCAAATGACTCGGCGGGCAGCTTCCGGGAAACCAAAGTATTTGGGTTCCGGGGGAAGTATGGTTGCAAAGCTGAAACTTAAAGGAATTGACGGAAGGGCACCACCAGGAGTGGAGCCTGCGGCTTAATTTGACTCAACACGGGAAAACTTACCCGGCCCGGACACTGGGAGGATTGACAGATTGAGAGCTCTTTCTTGATTCGGTGGATGGTGGTGCATGGCCGTTCTTAGTTGGTGGAGCGATTTGTCTGGTTAATTCCGATAACGAACGAGACTCTAGCCTATTAAATAGGTGCGGGGTTCCCAGCACCTTACAACCTTCTTAGAGGGACAAGCGGCTCCTAGCCGCACGAAACAGAGCAATAACAGGTCTGTGATGCCCTTAGATGTCCGGGGCCGCACGCGCGCTACACTGAAGGAAGCAGCGTGTCTTTATCCCTGTCTGAAAAGACTGGGTAACCCGTGGAACTTCTTTCGTGATTGGGATAGGGGCTTGCAATTGTTCCCCTTGAACGAGGAATTCCCAGTAAGCGCGAGTCATAAGCTCGCGTTGATTACGTCCCTGCCCTTTGTACACACCGCCCGTCGCTACTACCGATTGAATGATTTAGTGAGGTCTTCGGACCGATGTCCGGCGCGGCCTTTCGGTTGCGCCGGTCTGTTGGAAAGATGACCAAACTTGATCATTTAGAGGAAGTAAAAGTCGTAACAAGGTTTCCGTAGGTGAACCTGCGGAAGGATCATTAACGGATTGTGAAGGGTGAGCGCCTCAGCTGCGTCTGCGCCCGACACTTTCTGCCGCTGACCCCGTTTGGACGCGGGGTCGGCTTTTCCCCACGGGGCTGCCTGAATGTGGAGCGGCACCCCGTGACAAATTGTTGCGCCCAGCGGACGCCAACACCGCGACCTTGGACGGTCGGCCAGGTGGCGGACGCGGGTACAAACGGCGCAACGCACTCATAGGTCGGCTTTCGACCCGCCACTGCACCGTGGCTCGAAGCGCTCGAAATGCGCGACCCGACCGCTGCGGGACCGCCTAGTACTGTAAACAGGAGCGGCGGAGCGCGAACGGCGAGTCGTGGTTACGTCGGTAGAAGGCGAGGCTGCGCGTTCCCGAAACGCCAGCCGAGTGCCCTCCCGACCGTTCGAGCGTGCAAGAACGAGACCCGACAATCGCGCGGCGACTGCCAAGTACGAGAGGAACGGCACAAGCGTCGGCGGTCGGTCAAGGAACTGGCGATGTGACGGGTCCGCTGTGCACCAGTGCATACCGTCCCGCCGTCCGCGGCAAGCGCCTCCGCGTCCTCGGGTGACGGAGGCTGCCGGTCGGTTCTTGCAGGCGAGGGATCTCGCTGGCACCGGTTCGCGTTGACGCGCGGCCGGTCATGGCACGGCGATGCGACGGCCGAGGTGCGCAGTACTCGATGGAGGAACCGCACGCTCCGATGACCGTCCCGCCCTCCGCGGCGTATGCGTACCGACCGTAATGGTTGCAGCAGCGCCGGCCGGCTTTTGAATTCGCCACACGAAACACGGTGCGAGATCGCGGTTAGGGGAGCGTCGACGTTGCCAGGCGTTTTGCTTGCTGCCGAGGGAAAGGCGGCACGGCCACGTCGCGCTCGTCGCGATTAGCGGGTCTGCGCGCTTTGGGAAGGTGCCGCAACGACTTGCCGAAAGAGGAAGCACGGAAGAACGAGGGACTTGGACGTCCCGACAATTGAACGCACTTGCGGCCAGGCCCTTGCTGGCTTCGTTCTTCCGCCTCGAGTAGGCTCGTACGCGGCTCCGGCGCCGAAAGTGGTCCTTGGCACCGACTTCGGTGGACGTGGGAAGTGCCGCGCAAGTACGGCGCGCCTGGCTCCACCTGTTGGCTAAAGTAGGCAGCCGGATCGGCATTTTGGTGTGCGGTGGCAAACCGTGGATGCGAAAAAAGCTTGTGCGATTTCGTGGAACAAAAAGCGGGGGTCCCCCTTTTTATGCGGAGGAGACCGACCCGCCCGCCGTGGTGAACCGCGACGCCACGGTAAAAACGGGAGAGGCTTGTCGATGGGACCGTGCATCCCGCGCTCCACGGAGGCCGGGAGGCGGCCGCCCGAGGAAATGTGTAGCCGTCGAGGCCCGCATCTGCGTGCACTCTTATCCAAATGGGTGTACCGCAGGCATTTTCTGGTTAGGCGGGCCAATGAGAGCGAGCACACAACGATACCTACGGGTCCGGCTTGGAGAACCGGCTTCGACGCCTCCCGAGTATTTATAGAGGGGTGGACCACGAAAGCACTCGCAAGTAGCGGAAGCGAAACGCCGTCCGAAACACACCGTTTGCTCGATTTGCGGCAGCCGAAAAAGGCGCGGCAGAGTTTTGGAGTCCAAGCGTGCGCTGAAAAGCGCCCTTCTTGGCCACTGTTTGGCCGAGTGCCAGAAACGTTTGGTTTTGACTGTACGGAATTGAACAAACACTTTTTCACGACTCTAAGCGGTGGATCACTCGGTTCTCGGGTCGATGAAGAACGCAGCCAGCTGCGAGACTTGGTGTGAATTGCAGGACACACTGAGCACTGATTCTTTGAACGCACATTGCGGCCTTGGGTCTTCCCTTGGCTTCGTCTGTCTGAGGGTCGGATCACATATCAAGAGAGCCTTCGGCGCACAAGGGAACGTGAGCCGTCGACTCGTTTTGACCGCGTCGGCAACACGGACAGCACGCTGAACACCTCACAGCGAGCGCCAACAGCGGCCACTCAAGGGCGAGACGGTGGCGACCGTCGTGCCAGAGCCCAACCGAAACGGGGGCGACCGACTGCATTGAGGATGTGGCACCTCGTTGAGACCGCCGCAGGACTTCGAGTCGGAAGGAAGCCTGCAGGGAAAGTGCGGTCGAGGTTGCGTACTCCTCTCTGCGACCGGGCGCGCAAGAGCTGCGAGAGCCACGGACGCGCAACTTTAACGCACGGTAAACACGAGGAGCGAAAGCCGGCCAGCAAAGCTTCTCCAGCCGTGCGCAAAGTGCGCGAGATCGCAGCCTTGCGTTGCGCTTGTTGCCCTCGAAGTAAGCAGGGTGTCCCGTAGACCGGGCGCTCGAACACGCTGCGGGGCCGTGCCTCCTCCAGGCTTTGCCGCGCGAACAGGGAACGTTCGCGCGCAAAGCGCAGGGAGGTGAGGAGGCTGCGCCCGACGTTTGCGGTTCGCTGCGTACGCGGTTGATGCGGAGAGCACGGCGCGACGACTTGCCGCGAAGCGGAAAAAGTCTCCCGCACGAGTTGGCGAAACGTTGGCGAAGCTTAAGGCGTTCTCGTCGTAGTCCGCCGTCGGTCTAAGTGCTTCGCAGTTCCCGTCCCGTTCAAAAAACTGGGCCACTCCAGTTGGGGCGGGGGCGACGCTACACGAGACGATGCCTCTCGCCAGGCTGCGTGGCTGCCCTTGCGGCGGCGGCGACTGGCCTCGGCGGTGTTTGGGCTTTCGACACGGTCGTTTATCACGCAACTGCTCGGACGACGCACGCGCGCAGCGGAATGCCGCTTGCCAGCCTTGTGAAGATGTGACCCTGTACAGGGTTGCGGGCGCACTTGGTAGGGCGTCGTACTCGGTTCGCGATGGGTTTACGAACGTGTCCCGTCACTTCCACGTCACACCGGTTGTGCGCCGCACGCGTGCAGCGGGGAAGCCGATTGCCAGCCTTGTGAAGAAGTGGCCCTGTACAGGGTTGCGGGCGCACTTGGTAGGGCGAGCGCACGCGGTCGTGCAGGAAGTTGATGGAAGCGAATGTATCTGCTGTCGACCTCAGATCAGGCGAGACAACCCGCTGAATTTAAGCATATCACTAAGCGGAGGAAAAGAAACCAACAGGGATTCCCCGAGTAGCTGCGAGCGAAACGGGACCGAGCCCAGCACCGAA
>NW_027464795.1:175000-187500 GCF_043290135.1 Rhipicephalus microplus
GTCCCAAAACCGCGCCAAGTACGAAAGGAACAGCGCGGTCGAGACTCGGAAGAAAAAGCTTTCAAAGTGTCGTAGCACGATGCACACTGCTGTTCGTGTGGAACAAACGTGACTACCGTGCTGTACGGTGGAGTTCTGTGCGCAAAAGCGGCGGGTGTGTTTCTAAGCACCACAGCGTTGTGTCAAAAAAGAGGTGCCTGAGAGAAACGCATGCGACTGCCGTGCTTTGCGGCATAGCACCGTGCGCAAAAACGGTGCGCATGCAAGAGGTGTCAGAGCTAGCGAACTTTTGCCACGAGCAACAGGTCACTAAAAGCCTATAGATGACGGTGTTGGAGGAAAAGAAAAATATCGAGAAAGCACTGCGGTGTGCCGTGCGTAGGGACGGGCGCGCGTGCCACATGCCGCCGAAATATGGGTGTCGGAGAAAACAGAGTGCCGCGCGTAACGAGGGGCGCGCGTGTTACAGAGAGATATGCCCAAACGCATGAAAGTGTACGCAGGTGTCCTAAGGCAGTTTTTTTTTTTTTTCCTCATTTTGATGTCGCCCCGGCTGACGTGGTTTTCGTTTTTCCGTGCCGCCCCGGCTGACGCGGTTTTCGTTTTTCCGTGCCGCCCCGGCTGACGCAGTTTTTGCGCCGCCCCGGCTGACGCGGTTTTCGCGCCGCCCCGGCTGACGCGGTTCCGACTTTGCACTTTTTGGCTCACCCCGGCTGGCGGCCCACTCACTCGATCGCCAGGTCTGTTTGCCCCGGTGGTTCCACCGCCAGGCTTAAGCGCGAACTTTTTTTGTTTGTTTTCTTTTGATTAAGCGCAAGCTTTTTTCTTTGTTTTCTTTTGATTAAGCGCGGGCTTTTTTCTTTGTTTTTTTTGCATTCGCCCCGGCAGACGCGGTTTTTGCGCCGCCCCGGCTGACGCGGTTTTTGCCGCCCCGGCTGACGCAGTTCGGACTTAGCACTTTTCGGCTGTGCCTGGCTGGCGGCCCACTCACTCGATCGCCATGTCTGTTTGCCACAGTTTTCCCGGTGGTGCCGCACCCGGGCTCGCCCCGGCTGACGCGGTTTCGTGCCGCCCCGGCAGACGCGGTTTTCGCGCCGCCCCGGCTGACGCGGTTTCGTGCCGCCCCGGCAGACGCGGTTTTTTGCCGCCCCGGCTGACGCAGTTCGGACTTGGCACTTTTTGGCTGAGCCTTGCTGGCGGCCCACTCACTCGATCGCCATGTCTGTTTGCCACAGTTTTCCCGGTGGTGCCGCACCCGGGCTCGCCCCGGCAGACGCGTTTTTTTTTTCTTTCGCCCCGGCTGACGCAGTTTTCGCGCCGCCCCGGCAGACGCGGTTTTCGCGCCGCCCCGGCAGACGCGGTTTTTTGCGCCGCCCCGGCTGACGCAGTTCGGACTTGGCACTTTTTGGCTGAGCCTGGCTGGCGGCCCACTCACTCGATCGCCATGTCTGTTTGCCACAGTTTTCCCGGTGGTGCCGCACCCGGGCTCGCCCCGGCTGACGCAGTTTTCGCGCCGCCCCGGCTGACGCGGTTTCGTGCCGCCCCGGCAGACGCGGTTTTTTGCGCCGCCCCGGCTGACGCGGTTTTTTGCCGCCCCGGCTGACGCAGTTCGGACTTGGCACTTTTCGGCTGTGCCTGGCTGGCGGCCCACTCACTCGATCGCCATGTCTGTTTGCCACAGTTTTCCCGGTGGTGCCGCACCCGGGCTCGCCCCGGCAGACGCGTTTTTTTTTTTTCTTTCGCCCCGGCTGACGCAGTTTTCGCGCCGCCCCGGCTGACGCGGTTTCGTGCCGCCCCGGCAGACGCGGTTTTTTGCGCCGCCCCGGCTGACGCGGTTTTTGCCGCCCCGGCTGACGCAGTTCGGACTTAGCACTTTTTGGCTGAGCCTGGCTGGTGGCCCACTCACTCGATCGCCATGTCTGTTAGCCACAGTTTTCCCGGTGGTGCCGCACCCGGGCTCGCCCCGGCTGACGCAGTTTTCGCGCCGCCCCGGCTGACGCGGTTTCGTGCCGCCCCGGCAGACGCGGTTTTCGCGCCGCCCCGGCTGACGCGGTTTTTGCCGCCCCGGCTGACGCAGTTCGGACTTAGCACTTTTCGGCTGTGCCTGGCTGGCGGCCCACTCACTCGATCGCCATGTCTGTTTGCCACAGTTTTCCCGGTGGTGCCGCACCCGGGCTCGCCCCGGCTGACGCAGTTTTCGCGCCGCCCCGGCTGACGCGGTTTCGTGCCGCCCCGGCAGACGCGGTTTTCGCGCCGCCCCGGCTGACGCGGTTTCGTGCCGCCCCGGCAGACGCGGTTTTTTGCCGCCCCAGCTGACGCAGTTCGGACTTAGCACTTTTTGGCTGAGCCTTGCTGGCGGCCCACTCACTCGATCGCCATGTCTGTTTGCCACAGTTTTCCCGGTGGTGCCGCACCCGGGCTCGCCCCGGCAGACGCGTTTTTTTTTTCTTTCGCCCCGGCTGACGCAGTTTTCGCGCCGCCCCGGCAGACGCGGTTTTCGCGCCGCCCCGGCAGACGCGGTTTTTTGCGCCGCCCCGGCTGACGCGGTTTTTTGCCGCCCCGGCTGACGCAGTTCGGACTTGGCACTTTTTGGCTGAGCCTGGCTGGCGGCCCACTCACTCGATCGCCATGTCTGTTTGCCACAGTTTTCCCGGTGGTGCCGCACCCGGGCTCGCCCCGGCTGACGCAGTTTTCGCGCCGCCCCGGCTGACGCGGTTTCGTGCCGCCCCGGCAGACGCGGTTTTTTGCGCCGCCCCGGCTGACGCGGTTTTTTGCCGCCCCGGCTGACACGGTTCGGACTTTGCACTTTTCGGCTGTGCCTGGCTGGCGGCCCACTCACTCGATCGCCATGTCTGTTTGCCACAGTTTTCCCGGTGGTGCCGCACCCGGGCTCGCCCCGGCAGACGCGTTTTTTTTTTTTTTTTCTTTCGCCCCGGCTGACGCAGTTTTCGCGCCGCCCCGGCTGACGCGGTTTCGTGCCGCCCCGGCAGACGCGGTTTTTTGCGCCGCCCCGGCTGACGTGGTTTTTGCCGCCCCGGCTGACGCAGTTCGGACTTTGCACTTTTTGGCTGAGCCTGGCTGGCGGCCCACTCACTCGATCGCCATGTCTGTTTGCCACAGTTTTCCCGGTGGTGCCGCACCCGGGCTCGCCCCGGCAGACGCGTTTTTTTTTTTCCTTCGCCCCGGCAGACGTGGTTCCCCCCCCCCCCCCTCCGTCTTTCTTTTTGTTTTTTTTTTTCGCCGCGGCTGAAGTGGATTTTTCGGTGCCTCGACGCCCCGGTAGTCGCGGTTTTTCCGTTTCCGCACGGCCCCGGCTGACGCTGCTCGGTCACAGTCGCCTTTTGTGGTGATTGCAGACTTCTTGAGCGCGGGTGTTTTTTTTTTTTGTTGTTGTTGTTGTTTTATTACGCATTCGCTCCAGCAGACGCTGTTTAGACTTTTTGTTTCCTCTTTTATCCTGCGACGAGGTGACGAGGTTTATTCGGTGCCCCGCCGCCCCGGCTGAAGTGATTTTTCCTGTCCCGTGCCGCCCCGGCTGACGCGGTTGGGACTTCGCGTTTGTTCGGCCGCCACGGGTTTTGGCGCACTCGCTCGGTTGCTTGTTGTTGCCACTTGTTGCGAACCCAGGTTTCTTGAGCGAGCGCGGGCGTTTTTTCTTCCTTTCTTTCTTTGTTCTATGTGTTAGCGAATCGGCCTTTAATATCACACGAGGACTCACAACCAACAATTTTCAGTTTGAAGTGTAAAAAATCTGCAGGTGTTGACGTAACTGACTTGCCCCGTACCCTTGAGTACATCCATGAAGTTCTCGTAGTACTACTAAATCGCATTATTCCAAGTGGAGAAATTCCCATAAACTTGCAAACCTCTACACGAAAATCGGTGCGCGTGATAAAGTTGAAAATTATCGTCCGATATCAAATGTGCCTTCTATAACACAAATTCTAGGAAAAAAAAAAAAAAAAACACTTGTTCGCCGTTTTCTGCGCCGTGACTGGCAGCACTCCGGCGAAGCGAAACGGGGTCGATTCGAGCACGATATCGGCGTCTTTCGACGTGCTCGCCGGCGACCGTCGCACGAGTACGTCGCACGAGCGCGTCTGCCGGGGCGCCGTTTGCGAAGCCGACGCAAAAGTGGGAACCGCCGCTCGGATGATCGCCGCTTTCGGCAGAGTGAGTGTTGGCACTCCGGGGAAGCGAAACAGCGTGAATGCGCCCACGAAATCGGCGTATTTTGAAGTGCCCGCCGGCGACCGTCGCACGAGTACGGTAAACCGCGTCAGCCGGGGCGTAGTTCGGGACGCCGACGAAAAAGTGGGAAGCGCAACTCGGATCTTCGCCGTTTTTGCAGGAGTGAGTGGCGGCCCTCCTGCGAGACCAAGAAGCATCGATTCGTGCACGAATTCGGCGCCTTTCGACGTGATCGCCGGCGACCGTCGCTCGAGTAGGGCAAACCGCGTCTGCCGGGGCGGGCTTCGGGACGCCGATGCGAAAGTGGGAAACGCTGCTCGGATGTTCGCCGTTTTTGGCCGAGTGAGTGCTGGCACACGGGCGAAGCCAAACGGGGCCGATTACGGCACGATATCGGCGTCTTTCGACGTGCCCGCCGGCGACCGTCGCACGAGTACGGTAAACCGCGTCAGCCCGGGCGGAGTTCGGGACGCCGATGCGAAAGTGGAGAACGCCGCTCGGATCTTCGCCGTTTTTGGAGGAGTGAGTGGCGGCACTCCGGAGAAGCCAAGGAGCGCCAATTAGCGCACGATATCGGCGTCTTTCGACGCGCTCGCCGGCGACCGTCGCACGAGTAGGGCAAACCGCGTCTGCCGGGGCGGGGTTCGCGACGCGTACGCAATAGTGGGAACCGTCGCTCGGATGTTCGTCGTCTTTGGCCGAGCGAGTGCTGGCACTCCGGCGAAGCGAAACGGGGCCGATTCGGGCACGATATCGGCGTATTTCGACGTGCTCGCCGGCGACCGTCGCACGAGTACGGCAAAGCGCGTCTGCCGGGGCGAGGTTTGCGACGTCGACGAAAAAGTGGGAAGCGCCGCTCGGATCTTCGCCGTTTTTGCAGGAGTGAGTGGCGGCCCTCCTGCGAGACCAAGAAGCATCGACTCGCGCACGATATCGGTGTCTTTCGACGTGCCCGCCGGCCACCGCCGCACGAGTACGGCAAACCGCGTATGCCGGGGCGGGGTTGGCGACGCCGACGCAAAAGTGGGAACCGCCACTAGGATGTTCGCCGTTTTTGGCAGAGTGAGTGCTGGCACTCCGGCGAAGCGAAAGAGCGCGAATGCGCCCACGAAAGTGGCGTGTTTGGACGTGCTTGACGACGACCACCGCAGGAAAACGAAAAACCACGTCAGCCGGGGCGAGCGACCCATGGCGGTCTGGGTGCTTATCGCTGCTATTATAGGGGCACCCCGGCAGACGCAAAAAAAAAAAAAAATTTTTTTCGACATTCTTTTTTGCTCGTCGACCTCGGGTGACCCAGGTCGCAGTGGGAGCCGCGCACGAAAGCGGCGTCGCGAGACGGCTTCGCGGTCGCTAGTCGCACGAGCTCGGCAACCGCGTCTGCCGGGGCGGAGTTCGGGACGCCGACGGCTAAGTGGGAACCGCCGCTCGGATGTTCGCCGTTTGTGGCCGAGTGAGTGCTGGCACTCCGGCGAAGCCAAACGGGGCCGATTCCGGCACGATATCGGCGTCTTTCTACGTGCTCGCCGGCGACCGTCGCACGAGTACGGCAAAGTGCGTCTGCCGGGGCGGGGTTTGCGACGCGTACGCAATAGTGAGAACCGTCGCTCGGATGTTCGTCGTCTTTCGCCGAGCCAGTGCTGGCAATCCGGCGAAGCCGAACGGAGCCGATTCGGGCACGATATCGGCGTCTTTCCACGTGCTCGCCGGCGACCGTCGCACGAGTACGGTAAACCGCGTCAGCCGGGGCGGAGTTCGGGACGCCGATGCGAAAGTGGGAAGCGCCGCTCGGATCTTCGCCGTTTTTGGAGGAGTCAGTGGCGGCACTCCGGTGAAGCCAAGGTGCGCCAATTCGCGCACGATATCGGCGTCTTTCGACGTGCCCGCCGGCCACCGTCGCACGAGTACGGCAAACCTCGTCTGCCGGGGCGGGGTTTGCGACGCCGACGCAAAAGTGGGAACCGCCGCTCGGATGTTCGCCGTTTTTGGCAGAGTGAGTGCTGGCACTCCGGCGAAGCGAAAGAGCGCGAATGCGCCCACGAAAGTGGCGTGTTTGGACGTGCTTGACGACGACCACCGCAGGAAAACGAAAAACCACGTCAGCCGGGGCGAGCGACCCATGGCGGTCTGGGTGCTTATCGCTGCTATTATAGGGGCACCCCGGCAGACGCAAAAAAAAAAAAAAAAATTTTTTTCGACATTCTTTTTTGCTCGTCGACCTCGGGTGACCCAGGTCGCAGTGGGAGCCGCGCACGAAAGCGGCGTCGCGAGACGGCTTCGCGGTCGCTAGTCGCACGAGCTCGGCAACCGCGTCTGCCGGGGCGGAGTTCGGGACGCCGACGGCTAAGTGGGAACCGCCGCTCGGATGTTCGCCGTTTGTGGCCGAGTGAGTGCTGGCACTCCGGCGAAGCCAAACGGGGCCGATTCCGGCACGATATCGGCGTCTTTCTACGTGCTCGCCGGCGACCGTCGCACGAGTACGGCAAAGTGCGTCTGCCGGGGCGGGGTTTGCGACGCGTACGCAATAGTGAGAACCGTCGCTCGGATGTTCGTCGTCTTTCGCCGAGCCAGTGCTGGCACTCCGGCGAAGCCGAACGGAGCCGATTCGGGCACGATATCGGCGTCTTTCCACGTGCTCGCCGGCGACCGTCGCACGAGTACGGTAAACCGCGTCAGCCGGGGCGGAGTTCGGGACGCCGATGCGAAAGTGGGAAGCGCCGCTCGGATCTTCGCCGTTTTTGGAGGAGTCAGTGGCGGCACTCCGGTGAAGCCAAGGTGCGCCAATTCGCGCACGATATCGGCGTCTTTCGACGTGCCCGCCGGCCACCGTCGCACGAGTACGGCAAACCTCGTCTGCCGGGGCGGGGTTTGCGACGCCGACGCAAAAGTGGGAACCGCCGCTCGGATGTTCGCCGTTTTTGGCAGAGTGAGTGCTGGCACTCCGGCGAAGCGAAAGAGCGTGAATGCGCCCACGAAAGTAGCGTATTTGGACGTGCTTGACGGCGACCGCCGCAGGAGTACGAAAAACCACGTCAGCCGGGGCGAGCGACCCACGGCGGTCTGGGTGCTTATCGCTGCTATTATAGGGGCACCCCGGCAGACGCAGAAAGAAAAAAAAAAATGGGGACATGGCGTGCGTCACCGTGCGGCTTCGCAGCGTTGCCGAAGTCGCCGAGCCCTTCGACTGAGCCGAACGGCGGACAGGGAACGTTGGTCGGCCGTTCTAACCTGTCGGTGCCACGCCGAGACGTCGTTAAGGAAAACCGCGTCGTGGGCCTCTACGACGCCGTCGAGTCGTTGTACGTTTGGTGTCCAGCGTGTCGGCGGCGAGTAGCGGACACGTCGTTCACGACTTCGGTCTTTCGCAGTCGACGCGAACTTGCGGAGAGTCGTGGTGCCTCACGTTTTCGGCAGAAACCGCGGCGGAATTTTCCCGTGCGTGCGCGCACGACCTCGGTGCTGTGCCGTCAGCGTAGTGTTGCACAAACTCGTGGCCTACCCAAGGTGCGGTACGTTTGCGGCCGTATCCTCGGTGGGAATTTCGTGAGTAGGGTCGCAAATTCTACGACCTCGGCGGGTTTGAGAGCGACGTAGACTTGTGGCACGCTCAACATGCCACACGTTTCGGGGCACACCCGCGGTGAAATTTTCTCGAGTACGCTCGTATTAGGGCCCAAGGAGGTCTGGGTACTTATCGCTGCTATTATGTGGGGGTTCTCGTGAGCGGCGTACGCGAAAGCGACCGGGTGTCTGATATGCGGCGGGCTTCGGCCTCGTCAAGCGTGTCCTCGGGTCTGCTCCAGGGGAATCCACGGCAGTCGTCTGCAGCCTCATCCGCTTGATGCGTTAGGGGCTGGTTGTCGGACGGTGCCGTTTTACCACGATATCGAGGTGTGTTCCGTGTCGTCCTCGGGCGATTCAGATGCGAAAGCGCCGAAGACGCGGGCGTGACCCGTCGTCTGGCGGCTTTGCAGTCTCGGCTCCGTTGCTAGTTCCGGCCGGTCCACCGACAGTGCAGCGGGCTTGGGCAACCCGCACGGCGCGACCGAGTCGATGCAACGAAAAAGAGCGAGCATGAACGTGCTTCTTGCCGCACGGCTCCCACTCGTCTTTCGGGAAGGTTGTGCCGTAGCGAGCTCGAACGCCGTCATCTCGGAGTGCAAAATAAGCGTGTTGGGGCGCCTGAAGGTGGCCTCCGCCGCACACAGACTGCGTCCGGCCCGCCGAGGGCGAGGACGGACGCGCAGTCGAACGATTACCTGGTTGATCCTGCCAGTAATCATATGCTTGTCTCAAAGATTAAGCCATGCATGTCTAAGTACATGCCGAAATAAGGCGAAACCGCGAATGGCTCATTAAATCAGTTATGGTTCCTTAGATCGTTTCTTCCTACTTGGATAACTGTGGCAATTCTAGAGCTAATACATGCAGTGAGCCTGGAGCCCTTTGGGTAACGGGTGCTTTTATTAGACCAAGATCGATCGGGTTTCGGCCCGTATTGTGTGGTGACTCTGGATAACTTTGTGCTGATCGCATGGCCACGAGCCGGCGACGTTTCTTTCAAGTGTCTGCCTTATCAACTTTCGATGGTAGGTTACTTGCTTACCATGGTTGTTACGGGTAACGGAGAATCAGGGTTCGATTCCGGAGAGGGAGCCTGAGAAACGGCTACCACATCCAAGGAAGGCAGCAGGCGCGCAAATTACCCACTCCCGGCACGGGGAGGTAGTGACGAAAAATAACAATACGGGACTCTTTTGAGGCCCCGTAATTGAAATGAGTACACTCTAAATCCTTTAACGAGGATCAATTGGAGGGCAAGTCTGGTGCCAGCAGCCGCGGTAATTCCAGCTCCAATAGCGTATACTAAAGCTGCTGCGGTTAAAAAGCTCGTAGTTGGATCTCAGTTCCAGACGAGTAGTGCATCTACCCGATGCGACGGCTCGGACTGAACATCATGCCGGTTCTTTCTTGGTGCACTTCATTGTGTGCCTCGAGATGGCCGGTGCTTTTACTTTGAAAAAATTAGAGTGCTCAACGCAGGCGAGTCGCCTGAATAAACTTGCATGGAATAATAGAACAAGACCTCGTTTCTGTTCTGTTGGTTTTTGGAATACGAGGTAATGATTAAGAGGGACGGACGGGGGCATTCGTATTGCGGCGCTAGAGGTGAAATTCTTGGACCGTCGCAAGACGAACTACTGCGAAAGCATTTGCCAAGAATGTTTTCATTGATCAAGAACGAAAGTCAGAGGTTCGAAGGCGATCAGATACCGCCCTAGTTCTGACCATAAACGATGCCAACCAGCGATCCGCCTGAGTTACTCAAATGACTCGGCGGGCAGCTTCCGGGAAACCAAAGTATTTGGGTTCCGGGGGAAGTATGGTTGCAAAGCTGAAACTTAAAGGAATTGACGGAAGGGCACCACCAGGAGTGGAGCCTGCGGCTTAATTTGACTCAACACGGGAAAACTTACCCGGCCCGGACACTGGGAGGATTGACAGATTGAGAGCTCTTTCTTGATTCGGTGGATGGTGGTGCATGGCCGTTCTTAGTTGGTGGAGCGATTTGTCTGGTTAATTCCGATAACGAACGAGACTCTAGCCTATTAAATAGGTGCGGGGTTCCCAGCACCTTACAACCTTCTTAGA
Organism: Rhipicephalus microplus; assembly: GCF_043290135.1. Lineage (NCBI taxonomy): Eukaryota > Metazoa > Arthropoda > Arachnida > Ixodida > Ixodidae > Rhipicephalus > Rhipicephalus microplus. The sequence goes on from NW_027464795.1 coordinate 184,844, forward strand.
GGGACAAGCGGCTCCTAGCCGCACGAAACAGAGCAATAACAGGTCTGTGATGCCCTTAGATGTCCGGGGCCGCACGCGCGCTACACTGAAGGAAGCAGCGTGTCTTTATCCCTGTCTGAAAAGACTGGGTAACCCGTGGAACTTCTTTCGTGATTGGGATAGGGGCTTGCAATTGTTCCCCTTGAACGAGGAATTCCCAGTAAGCGCGAGTCATAAGCTCGCGTTGATTACGTCCCTGCCCTTTGTACACACCGCCCGTCGCTACTACCGATTGAATGATTTAGTGAGGTCTTCGGACCGATGTCCGGCGCGGCCTTTCGGTTGCGCCGGTCTGTTGGAAAGATGACCAAACTTGATCATTTAGAGGAAGTAAAAGTCGTAACAAGGTTTCCGTAGGTGAACCTGCGGAAGGATCATTAACGGATTGTGAAGGGTGAGCGCCTCAGCTGCGTCTGCGCCCGACACTTTCTGCCGCTGACCCCGTTTGGACGCGGGGTCGGCTTTTCCCCACGGGGCTGCCTGAATGTGGAGCGGCACCCCGTGACAAATTGTTGCGCCCAGCGGACGCCAACACCGCGACCTTGGACGGTCGGCCAGGTGGCGGACGCGGGTACAAACGGCGCAACGCACTCATAGGTCGGCTTTCGACCCGCCACTGCACCGTGGCTCGAAGCGCTCGAAATGCGCGACCCGACCGCTGCGGGACCGCCTAGTACTGTAAACAGGAGCGGCGGAGCGCGAACGGCGAGTCGTGGTTACGTCGGTAGAAGGCGAGGCTGCGCGTTCCCGAAACGCCAGCCGAGTGCCCTCCCGACCGTTCGAGCGTGCAAGAACGAGACCCGACAATCGCGCGGCGACTGCCAAGTACGAGAGGAACGGCACAAGCGTCGGCGGTCGGTCAAGGAACTGGCGATGTGACGGGTCCGCTGTGCACCAGTGCATACCGTCCCGCCGTCCGCGGCAAGCGCCTCCGCGTCCTCGGGTGACGGAGGCTGCCGGTCGGTTCTTGCAGGCGAGGGATCTCGCTGGCACCGGTTCGCGTTGACGCGCGGCCGGTCATGGCACGGCGATGTGACGGCCGAGGTGCGCAGTACTCGATGGAGGAACCGCACGCTCCGATGACCGTCCCGCCCTCCGCGGCGTATGCGTACCGACCGTAATGGTTGCAGCAGCGCCGGCCGGCTTTTGAATTCGCCACACGAAACACGGTGCGAGATCGCGGTTAGGGGAGCGTCGACGTTGCCAGGCGTTTTGCTTGCTGCCGAGGGAAAGGCGGCACGGCCACGTCGCGCTCGTCGCGATTAGCGGGTCTGCGCGCTTTGGGAAGGTGCCGCAACGACTTGCCGAAAGAGGAAGCACGGAAGAACGAGGGACTTGGACGTCCCGACAATTGAACGCACTTGCGGCCAGGCCCTTGCTGGCTTCGTTCTTCCGCCTCGAGTAGGCTCGTACGCGGCTCCGGCGCCGAAAGTGGTCCTTGGCACCGACTTCGGTGGACGTGGGAAGTGCCGCGCAAGTACGGCGCGCCTGGCTCCACCTGTTGGCTAAAGTAGGCAGCCGGATCGGCATTTTGGTGTGCGGTGGCAAACCGTGGATGCGAAAAAAGCTTGTGCGATTTCGTGGAACAAAAAGCGGGGGTCCCCCTTTTTATGCGGAGGAGACCGACCCGCCCGCCGTGGTGAACCGCGACGCCACGGTAAAAACGGGAGAGGCTTGTCGATGGGACCGTGCATCCCGCGCTCCACGGAGGCCGGGAGGCGGCCGCCCGAGGAAATGTGTAGCCGTCGAGGCCCGCATCTGCGTGCACTCTTATCCAAATGGGTGTACCGCAGGCATTTTCTGGTTAGGCGGGCCAATGAGAGCGAGCACACAACGATACCTACGGGTCCGGCTTGGAGAACCGGCTTCGACGCCTCCCGAGTATTTATAGAGGGGTGGACCACGAAAGCACTCGCAAGTAGCGGAAGCGAAACGCCGTCCGAAACACACCGTTTGCTCGATTTGCGGCAGCCGAAAAAGGCGCGGCAGAGTTTTGGAGTCCAAGCGTGCGCTGAAAAGCGCCCTTCTTGGCCACTGTTTGGCCGAGTGCCAGAAACGTTTGGTTTTGACTGTACGGAATTGAACAAACACTTTTTCACGACTCTAAGCGGTGGATCACTCGGTTCTCGGGTCGATGAAGAACGCAGCCAGCTGCGAGACTTGGTGTGAATTGCAGGACACACTGAGCACTGATTCTTTGAACGCACATTGCGGCCTTGGGTCTTCCCTTGGCTTCGTCTGTCTGAGGGTCGGATCACATATCAAGAGAGCCTTCGGCGCACAAGGGAACGTGAGCCGTCGACTCGTTTTGACCGCGTCGGCAACACGGACAGCACGCTGAACACCTCACAGCGAGCGCCAACAGCGGCCACTCAAGGGCGAGACGGTGGCGACCGTCGTGCCAGAGCCCAACCGAAACGGGGGCGACCGACTGCATTGAGGATGTGGCACCTCGTTGAGACCGCCGCAGGACTTCGAGTCGGAAGGAAGCCTGCAGGGAAAGTGCGGTCGAGGTTGCGTACTCCTCTCTGCGACCGGGCGCGCAAGAGCTGCGAGAGCCACGGACGCGCAACTTTAACGCACGGTAAACACGAGGAGCGAAAGCCGGCCAGCAAAGC
>NW_027464795.1:195000-207500 GCF_043290135.1 Rhipicephalus microplus
CTGACGCGGTTTTCGCGCCGCCCCGGCTGACGCGGTTCCGACTTTGCACTTTTTGGCTCACCCCGGCTGGCGGCCCACTCACTCGATCGCCAGGTCTGTTTGCCCCGGTGGTTCCACCGCCAGGCTTAAGCGCGAACTTTTTTTGTTTGTTTTCTTTTGATTAAGCGCAAGCTTTTTTCTTTGTTTTCTTTTGATTAAGCGCGGGCTTTTTTCTTTGTTTTTTTTGCATTCGCCCCGGCAGACGCGGTTTTTGCGCCGCCCCGGCTGACGCGGTTTTTGCCGCCCCGGCTGACGCAGTTCGGACTTAGCACTTTTCGGCTGTGCCTGGCTGGCGGCCCACTCACTCGATCGCCATGTCTGTTTGCCACAGTTTTCCCGGTGGTGCCGCACCCGGGCTCGCCCCGGCTGACGCGGTTTCGTGCCGCCCCGGCAGACGCGGTTTTCGCGCCGCCCCGGCTGACGCGGTTTCGTGCCGCCCCGGCAGACGCGGTTTTTTGCCGCCCCGGCTGACGCAGTTCGGACTTGGCACTTTTTGGCTGAGCCTTGCTGGCGGCCCACTCACTCGATCGCCATGTCTGTTTGCCACAGTTTTCCCGGTGGTGCCGCACCCGGGCTCGCCCCGGCAGACGCGTTTTTTTTTCTTTCGCCCCGGCTGACGCAGTTTTCGCGCCGCCCCGGCAGACGCGGTTTTCGCGCCGCCCCGGCAGACGCGGTTTTTTGCGCCGCCCCGGCTGACGCAGTTCGGACTTGGCACTTTTTGGCTGAGCCTGGCTGGCGGCCCACTCACTCGATCGCCATGTCTGTTTGCCACAGTTTTCCCGGTGGTGCCGCACCCGGGCTCGCCCCGGCTGACGCAGTTTTCGCGCCGCCCCGGCTGACGCGGTTTCGTGCCGCCCCGGCAGACGCGGTTTTTTGCGCCGCCCCGGCTGACGCGGTTTTTTGCCGCCCCGGCTGACGCAGTTCGGACTTGGCACTTTTCGGCTGTGCCTGGCTGGCGGCCCACTCACTCGATCGCCATGTCTGTTTGCCACAGTTTTCCCGGTGGTGCCGCACCCGGGCTCGCCCCGGCAGACGCGTTTTTTTTTTTTCTTTCGCCCCGGCTGACGCAGTTTTCGCGCCGCCCCGGCTGACGCGGTTTCGTGCCGCCCCGGCAGACGCGGTTTTTTGCGCCGCCCCGGCTGACGCGGTTTTTGCCGCCCCGGCTGACGCAGTTCGGACTTAGCACTTTTTGGCTGAGCCTGGCTGGTGGCCCACTCACTCGATCGCCATGTCTGTTAGCCACAGTTTTCCCGGTGGTGCCGCACCCGGGCTCGCCCCGGCTGACGCAGTTTTCGCGCCGCCCCGGCTGACGCGGTTTCGTGCCGCCCCGGCAGACGCGGTTTTCGCGCCGCCCCGGCTGACGCGGTTTTTGCCGCCCCGGCTGACGCAGTTCGGACTTAGCACTTTTCGGCTGTGCCTGGCTGGCGGCCCACTCACTCGATCGCCATGTCTGTTTGCCACAGTTTTCCCGGTGGTGCCGCACCCGGGCTCGCCCCGGCTGACGCAGTTTTCGCGCCGCCCCGGCTGACGCGGTTTCGTGCCGCCCCGGCAGACGCGGTTTTCGCGCCGCCCCGGCTGACGCGGTTTCGTGCCGCCCCGGCAGACGCGGTTTTTTGCCGCCCCAGCTGACGCAGTTCGGACTTAGCACTTTTTGGCTGAGCCTTGCTGGCGGCCCACTCACTCGATCGCCATGTCTGTTTGCCACAGTTTTCCCGGTGGTGCCGCACCCGGGCTCGCCCCGGCAGACGCGTTTTTTTTTTTCTTTCGCCCCGGCTGACGCAGTTTTCGCGCCGCCCCGGCAGACGCGGTTTTCGCGCCGCCCCGGCAGACGCGGTTTTTTGCGCCGCCCCGGCTGACGCGGTTTTTTGCCGCCCCGGCTGACGCAGTTCGGACTTGGCACTTTTTGGCTGAGCCTGGCTGGCGGCCCACTCACTCGATCGCCATGTCTGTTTGCCACAGTTTTCCCGGTGGTGCCGCACCCGGGCTCGCCCCGGCTGACGCAGTTTTCGCGCCGCCCCGGCTGACGCGGTTTCGTGCCGCCCCGGCAGACGCGGTTTTTTGCGCCGCCCCGGCTGACGCGGTTTTTTGCCGCCCCGGCTGACACGGTTCGGACTTTGCACTTTTCGGCTGTGCCTGGCTGGCGGCCCACTCACTCGATCGCCATGTCTGTTTGCCACAGTTTTCCCGGTGGTGCCGCACCCGGGCTCGCCCCGGCAGACGCGTTTTTTTTTTTTTTCTTTCGCCCCGGCTGACGCAGTTTTCGCGCCGCCCCGGCTGACGCGGTTTCGTGCCGCCCCGGCAGACGCGGTTTTTTGCGCCGCCCCGGCTGACGTGGTTTTTGCCGCCCCGGCTGACGCAGTTCGGACTTTGCACTTTTTGGCTGAGCCTGGCTGGCGGCCCACTCACTCGATCGCCATGTCTGTTTGCCACAGTTTTCCCGGTGGTGCCGCACCCGGGCTCGCCCCGGCAGACGCGTTTTTTTTTTTCCTTCGCCCCGGCAGACGTGGTTCCCCCCCCCCCCCTCCGTCTTTCTTTTTGTTTTTTTTTTTCGCCGCGGCTGAAGTGGATTTTTCGGTGCCTCGACGCCCCGGTAGTCGCGGTTTTTCCGTTTCCGCACGGCCCCGGCTGACGCTGCTCGGTCACAGTCGCCTTTTGTGGTGATTGCAGACTTCTTGAGCGCGGGTGTTTTTTTTTTTTGTTGTTGTTGTTGTTTTATTACGCATTCGCTCCAGCAGACGCTGTTTAGACTTTTTGTTTCCTCTTTTATCCTGCGACGAGGTGACGAGGTTTATTCGGTGCCCCGCCGCCCCGGCTGAAGTGATTTTTCCTGTCCCGTGCCGCCCCGGCTGACGCGGTTGGGACTTCGCGTTTGTTCGGCCGCCACGGGTTTTGGCGCACTCGCTCGGTTGCTTGTTGTTGCCACTTGTTGCGAACCCAGGTTTCTTGAGCGAGCGCGGGCGTTTTTTCTTCCTTTCTTTCTTTGTTCTATGTGTTAGCGAATCGGCCTTTAATATCACACGAGGACTCACAACCAACAATTTTCAGTTTGAAGTGTAAAAAATCTGCAGGTGTTGACGTAACTGACTTGCCCCGTACCCTTGAGTACATCCATGAAGTTCTCGTAGTACTACTAAATCGCATTATTCCAAGTGGAGAAATTCCCATAAACTTGCAAACCTCTACACGAAAATCGGTGCGCGTGATAAAGTTGAAAATTATCGTCCGATATCAAATGTGCCTTCTATAACACAAATTCTAGGAAAAAAAAAAAAAAAAAACACTTGTTCGCCGTTTTCTGCGCCGTGACTGGCAGCACTCCGGCGAAGCGAAACGGGGTCGATTCGAGCACGATATCGGCGTCTTTCGACGTGCTCGCCGGCGACCGTCGCACGAGTACGTCGCACGAGCGCGTCTGCCGGGGCGCCGTTTGCGAAGCCGACGCAAAAGTGGGAACCGCCGCTCGGATGATCGCCGCTTTCGGCAGAGTGAGTGTTGGCACTCCGGGGAAGCGAAACAGCGTGAATGCGCCCACGAAATCGGCGTATTTTGAAGTGCCCGCCGGCGACCGTCGCACGAGTACGGTAAACCGCGTCAGCCGGGGCGTAGTTCGGGACGCCGACGAAAAAGTGGGAAGCGCAACTCGGATCTTCGCCGTTTTTGCAGGAGTGAGTGGCGGCCCTCCTGCGAGACCAAGAAGCATCGATTCGTGCACGAATTCGGCGCCTTTCGACGTGATCGCCGGCGACCGTCGCTCGAGTAGGGCAAACCGCGTCTGCCGGGGCGGGCTTCGGGACGCCGATGCGAAAGTGGGAAACGCTGCTCGGATGTTCGCCGTTTTTGGCCGAGTGAGTGCTGGCACACGGGCGAAGCCAAACGGGGCCGATTACGGCACGATATCGGCGTCTTTCGACGTGCCCGCCGGCGACCGTCGCACGAGTACGGTAAACCGCGTCAGCCCGGGCGGAGTTCGGGACGCCGATGCGAAAGTGGAGAACGCCGCTCGGATCTTCGCCGTTTTTGGAGGAGTGAGTGGCGGCACTCCGGAGAAGCCAAGGAGCGCCAATTAGCGCACGATATCGGCGTCTTTCGACGCGCTCGCCGGCGACCGTCGCACGAGTAGGGCAAACCGCGTCTGCCGGGGCGGGGTTTACGACGCCGACGCAAAAGTGGGAACCGCCGCTCGGATGTTGGCCGTTTTTGGCAGAGTGAGTGCTGGCACTCCGGCGACGCGAAAGAGCGCGAATGCGCCCACGAAAGTGGCGTATTTGGACGTGCGTGACGGCGACCGCTGCAGGAGTACGAAAAACCACGTCAGCCGGGGCGAGCGACACACGGCGGTCTGGGTGCTTATCGCTGCTATTATAGGGGCACCCCGGCAGACGCAGAAAAAAAAAAAAAATTTTCGACCTTCTTTTTTGCTGGTCGAGCTCGGGTAACCCAGGTCGCAATGGGAGCCGCGCACGAAAGCGGCGTCGCGAGACGCGTTCGCGGTCGCTAGTCGCACGAGCTCGGCAACCGCGTCAGCCGGCGCGGAGTTCGGGATGCCGACGGCTAAGTGGGTACCGCTGCTCGGATGTTCGCCGTTTTTGGCCGAGTGAGTGCTGGCACTCCGGTGAAGCCAAGGAGCGCCAATTCGTGCACGATATCGGCGTCTTTCGACGTGCCCGCCGGCCACCGCCGCACGAGTACGGCAAACCGCGTCTGCCGGGGCGGGGTTCGCGACGCGTACGCAATAGTGGGAACCGTCGCTCGGATGTTCGTCGTCTTTGGCCGAGCGAGTGCTGGCACTCCGGCGAAGCGAAACGGGGCCGATTCGGGCACGATATCGGCGTATTTCGACGTGCTCGCCGGCGACCGTCGCACGAGTACGGCAAAGCGCGTCTGCCGGGGCGAGGTTTGCGACGCCGACGAAAAAGTGGGAAGCGCCGCTCGGATCTTCGCCGTTTTTGCAGGAGTGAGTGGCGGCCCTCCTGCGAGACCAAGAAGCATCGACTCGCGCACGATATCGGTGTCTTTCGACGTGCCCGCCGGCCACCGCCGCACGAGTACGGCAAACCGCGTATGCCGGGGCGGGGTTGGCGACGCCGACGCAAAAGTGGGAACCGCCACTAGGATGTTCGCCGTTTTTGGCAGAGTGAGTGCTGGCACTCCGGCGAAGCGAAAGAGCGCGAATGCGCCCACGAAAGTGGCGTGTTTGGACGTGCTTGACGACGACCACCGCAGGAAAACGAAAAACCACGTCAGCCGGGGCGAGCGACCCATGGCGGTCTGGGTGCTTATCGCTGCTATTATAGGGGCACCCCGGCAGACGCAAAAAAAAAAAAAAAATTTTTTTTCGACATTCTTTTTTGCTCGTCGACCTCGGGTGACCCAGGTCGCAGTGGGAGCCGCGCACGAAAGCGGCGTCGCGAGACGGCTTCGCGGTCGCTAGTCGCACGAGCTCGGCAACCGCGTCTGCCGGGGCGGAGTTCGGGACGCCGACGGCTAAGTGGGAACCGCCGCTCGGATGTTCGCCGTTTGTGGCCGAGTGAGTGCTGGCACTCCGGCGAAGCCAAACGGGGCCGATTCCGGCACGATATCGGCGTCTTTCTACGTGCTCGCCGGCGACCGTCGCACGAGTACGGCAAAGTGCGTCTGCCGGGGCGGGGTTTGCGACGCGTACGCAATAGTGAGAACCGTCGCTCGGATGTTCGTCGTCTTTCGCCGAGCCAGTGCTGGCAATCCGGCGAAGCCGAACGGAGCCGATTCGGGCACGATATCGGCGTCTTTCCACGTGCTCGCCGGCGACCGTCGCACGAGTACGGTAAACCGCGTCAGCCGGGGCGGAGTTCGGGACGCCGATGCGAAAGTGGGAAGCGCCGCTCGGATCTTCGCCGTTTTTGGAGGAGTCAGTGGCGGCACTCCGGTGAAGCCAAGGTGCGCCAATTCGCGCACGATATCGGCGTCTTTCGACGTGCCCGCCGGCCACCGTCGCACGAGTACGGCAAACCTCGTCTGCCGGGGCGGGGTTTGCGACGCCGACGCAAAAGTGGGAACCGCCGCTCGGATGTTCGCCGTTTTTGGCAGAGTGAGTGCTGGCACTCCGGCGAAGCGAAAGAGCGCGAATGCGCCCACGAAAGTGGCGTGTTTGGACGTGCTTGACGACGACCACCGCAGGAAAACGAAAAACCACGTCAGCCGGGGCGAGCGACCCATGGCGGTCTGGGTGCTTATCGCTGCTATTATAGGGGCACCCCGGCAGACGCAAAAAAAAAAAAAATTTTTTTCGACATTCTTTTTTGCTCGTCGACCTCGGGTGACCCAGGTCGCAGTGGGAGCCGCGCACGAAAGCGGCGTCGCGAGACGGCTTCGCGGTCGCTAGTCGCACGAGCTCGGCAACCGCGTCTGCCGGGGCGGAGTTCGGGACGCCGACGGCTAAGTGGGAACCGCCGCTCGGATGTTCGCCGTTTGTGGCCGAGTGAGTGCTGGCACTCCGGCGAAGCCAAACGGGGCCGATTCCGGCACGATATCGGCGTCTTTCTACGTGCTCGCCGGCGACCGTCGCACGAGTACGGCAAAGTGCGTCTGCCGGGGCGGGGTTTGCGACGCGTACGCAATAGTGAGAACCGTCGCTCGGATGTTCGTCGTCTTTCGCCGAGCCAGTGCTGGCACTCCGGCGAAGCCGAACGGAGCCGATTCGGGCACGATATCGGCGTCTTTCCACGTGCTCGCCGGCGACCGTCGCACGAGTACGGTAAACCGCGTCAGCCGGGGCGGAGTTCGGGACGCCGATGCGAAAGTGGGAAGCGCCGCTCGGATCTTCGCCGTTTTTGGAGGAGTCAGTGGCGGCACTCCGGTGAAGCCAAGGTGCGCCAATTCGCGCACGATATCGGCGTCTTTCGACGTGCCCGCCGGCCACCGTCGCACGAGTACGGCAAACCTCGTCTGCCGGGGCGGGGTTTGCGACGCCGACGCAAAAGTGGGAACCGCCGCTCGGATGTTCGCCGTTTTTGGCAGAGTGAGTGCTGGCACTCCGGCGAAGCGAAAGAGCGTGAATGCGCCCACGAAAGTAGCGTATTTGGACGTGCTTGACGGCGACCGCCGCAGGAGTACGAAAAACCACGTCAGCCGGGGCGAGCGACCCACGGCGGTCTGGGTGCTTATCGCTGCTATTATAGGGGCACCCCGGCAGACGCAGAAAGAAAAAAAAAAATGGGTACATGGCGTGCGTCACCGTGCGGCTTCGCAGCGTTGCCGAAGTCGCCGAGCCCTTCGACTGAGCCGAACGGCGGACAGGGAACGTTGGTCGGCCGTTCTAACCTGTCGGTGCCACGCCGAGACGTCGTTAAGGAAAACCGCGTCGTGGGCCTCTACGACGCCGTCGAGTCGTTGTACGTTTGGTGTCCAGCGTGTCGGCGGCGAGTAGCGGACACGTCGTTCACGACTTCGGTCTTTCGCAGTCGACGCGAACTTGCGGAGAGTCGTGGTGCCTCACGTTTTCGGCAGAAACCGCGGCGGAATTTTCCCGTGCGTGCGCGCACGACCTCGGTGCTGTGCCGTCAGCGTAGTGTTGCACAAACTCGTGGCCTACCCAAGGTGCGGTACGTTTGCGGCCGTATCCTCGGTGGGAATTTCGTGAGTAGGGTCGCAAATTCTACGACCTCGGCGGGTTTGAGAGCGACGTAGACTTGTGGCACGCTCAACATGCCACACGTTTCGGGGCACACCCGCGGTGAAATTTTCTCGAGTACGCTCGTATTAGGGCCCAAGGAGGTCTGGGTACTTATCGCTGCTATTATGTGGGGGTTCTCGTGAGCGGCGTACGCGAAAGCGACCGGGTGTCTGATATGCGGCGGGCTTCGGCCTCGTCAAGCGTGTCCTCGGGTCTGCTCCAGGGGAATCCACGGCAGTCGTCTGCAGCCTCATCCGCTTGATGCGTTAGGGGCTGGTTGTCGGACGGTGCCGTTTTACCACGATATCGAGGTGTGTTCCGTGTCGTCCTCGGGCGATTCAGATGCGAAAGCGCCGAAGACGCGGGCGTGACCCGTCGTCTGGCGGCTTTGCAGTCTCGGCTCCGTTGCTAGTTCCGGCCGGTCCACCGACAGTGCAGCGGGCTTGGGCAACCCGCACGGCGCGACCGAGTCGATGCAACGAAAAAGAGCGAGCATGAACGTGCTTCTTGCCGCACGGCTCCCACTCGTCTTTCGGGAAGGTTGTGCCGTAGCGAGCTCGAACGCCGTCATCTCGGAGTGCAAAATAAGCGTGTTGGGGCGCCTGAAGGTGGCCTCCGCCGCACACAGACTGCGTCCGGCCCGCCGAGGGCGAGGACGGACGCGCAGTCGAACGATTACCTGGTTGATCCTGCCAGTAATCATATGCTTGTCTCAAAGATTAAGCCATGCATGTCTAAGTACATGCCGAAATAAGGCGAAACCGCGAATGGCTCATTAAATCAGTTATGGTTCCTTAGATCGTTTCTTCCTACTTGGATAACTGTGGCAATTCTAGAGCTAATACATGCAGTGAGCCTGGAGCCCTTTGGGTAACGGGTGCTTTTATTAGACCAAGATCGATCGGGTTTCGGCCCGTATTGTGTGGTGACTCTGGATAACTTTGTGCTGATCGCATGGCCACGAGCCGGCGACGTTTCTTTCAAGTGTCTGCCTTATCAACTTTCGATGGTAGGTTACTTGCTTACCATGGTTGTTACGGGTAACGGAGAATCAGGGTTCGATTCCGGAGAGGGAGCCTGAGAAACGGCTACCACATCCAAGGAAGGCAGCAGGCGCGCAAATTACCCACTCCCGGCACGGGGAGGTAGTGACGAAAAATAACAATACGGGACTCTTTTGAGGCCCCGTAATTGAAATGAGTACACTCTAAATCCTTTAACGAGGATCAATTGGAGGGCAAGTCTGGTGCCAGCAGCCGCGGTAATTCCAGCTCCAATAGCGTATACTAAAGCTGCTGCGGTTAAAAAGCTCGTAGTTGGATCTCAGTTCCAGACGAGTAGTGCATCTACCCGATGCGACGGCTCGGACTGAACATCATGCCGGTTCTTTCTTGGTGCACTTCATTGTGTGCCTCGAGATGGCCGGTGCTTTTACTTTGAAAAAATTAGAGTGCTCAACGCAGGCGAGTCGCCTGAATAAACTTGCATGGAATAATAGAACAAGACCTCGTTTCTGTTCTGTTGGTTTTTGGAATACGAGGTAATGATTAAGAGGGACGGACGGGGGCATTCGTATTGCGGCGCTAGAGGTGAAATTCTTGGACCGTCGCAAGACGAACTACTGCGAAAGCATTTGCCAAGAATGTTTTCATTGATCAAGAACGAAAGTCAGAGGTTCGAAGGCGATCAGATACCGCCCTAGTTCTGACCATAAACGATGCCAACCAGCGATCCGCCTGAGTTACTCAAATGACTCGGCGGGCAGCTTCCGGGAAACCAAAGTATTTGGGTTCCGGGGGAAGTATGGTTGCAAAGCTGAAACTTAAAGGAATTGACGGAAGGGCACCACCAGGAGTGGAGCCTGCGGCTTAATTTGACTCAACACGGGAAAACTTACCCGGCCCGGACACTGGGAGGATTGACAGATTGAGAGCTCTTTCTTGATTCGGTGGATGGTGGTGCATGGCCGTTCTTAGTTGGTGGAGCGATTTGTCTGGTTAATTCCGATAACGAACGAGACTCTAGCCTATTAAATAGGTGCGGGGTTCCCAGCACCTTACAACCTTCTTAGAGGGACAAGCGGCTCCTAGCCGCACGAAACAGAGCAATAACAGGTCTGTGATGCCCTTAGATGTCCGGGGCCGCACGCGCGCTACACTGAAGGAAGCAGCGTGTCTTTATCCCTGTCTGAAAAGACTGGGTAACCCGTGGAACTTCTTTCGTGATTGGGATAGGGGCTTGCAATTGTTCCCCTTGAACGAGGAATTCCCAGTAAGCGCGAGTCATAAGCTCGCGTTGATTACGTCCCTGCCCTTTGTACACACCGCCCGTCGCTACTACCGATTGAATGATTTAGTGAGGTCTTCGGACCGATGTCCGGCGCGGCCTTTCGGTTGCGCCGGTCTGTTGGAAAGATGACCAAACTTGATCATTTAGAGGAAGTAAAAGTCGTAACAAGGTTTCCGTAGGTGAACCTGCGGAAGGATCATTAACGGATTGTGAAGGGTGAGCGCCTCAGCTGCGTCTGCGCCCGACACTTTCTGCCGCTGACCCCGTTTGGACGCGGGGTCGGCTTTTCCCCACGGGGCTGCCTGAATGTGGAGCGGCACCCCGTGACAAATTGTTGCGCCCAGCGGACGCCAACACCGCGACCTTGGACGGTCGGCCAGGTGGCGGACGCGGGTACAAACGGCGCAACGCACTCATAGGTCGGCTTTCGACCCGCCACTGCACCGTGGCTCGAAGCGCTCGAAATGCGCGACCCGACCGCTGCGGGACCGCCTAGTACTGTAAACAGGAGCGGCGGAGCGCGAACGGCGAGTCGTGGTTACGTCGGTAGAAGGCGAGGCTGCGCGTTCCCGAAACGCCAGCCGAGTGCCCTCCCGACCGTTCGAGCGTGCAAGAACGAGACCCGACAATCGCGCGGCGACTGCCAAGTACGAGAGGAACGGCACAAGCGTCGGCGGTCGGTCAAGGAACTGGCGATGTGACGGGTCCGCTGTGCACCAGTGCATACCGTCCCGCCGTCCGCGGCAAGCGCCTCCGCGTCCTCGGGTGACGGAGGCTGCCGGTCGGTTCTTGCAGGCGAGGGATCTCGCTGGCACCGGTTCGCGTTGACGCGCGGCCGGTCATGGCACGGCGATGCGACGGCCGAGGTGCGCAGTACTCGATGGAGGAACCGCACGCTCCGATGACCGTCCCGCCCTCCGCGGCGTATGCGTACCGACCGTAATGGTTGCAGCAGCGCCGGCCGGCTTTTGAATTCGCCACACGAAACACGGTGCGAGATCGCGGTTAGGGGAGCGTCGACGTTGCCAGGCGTTTTGCTTGCTGCCGAGGGAAAGGCGGCACGGCCACGTCGCGCTCGTCGCGATTAGCGGGTCTGCGCGCTTTGGGAAGGTGCCGCAACGACTTGCCGAAAGAGGAAGCACGGAAGAACGAGGGACTTGGACGTCCCGACAATTGAACGCACTTGCGGCCAGGCCCTTGCTGGCTTCGTTCTTCCGCCTCGAGTAGGCTCGTACGCGGCTCCGGCGCCGAAAGTGGTCCTTGGCACCGACTTCGGTGGACGTGGGAAGTGCCGCGCAAGTACGGCGCGCCTGGCTCCACCTGTTGGCTAAAGTAGGCAGCCGGATCGGCATTTTGGTGTGCGGTGGCAAACCGTGGATGCGAAAAAAGCTTGTGCGATTTCGTGGAACAAAAAGCGGGGGTCCCCCTTTTTATGCGGAGGAGACCGACCCGCCCGCCGTGGTGAACCGCGACGCCACGGTAAAAACGGGAGAGGCTTGTCGATGGGACCGTGCATCCCGCGCTCCACGGAGGCCGGGAGGCGGCCGCCCGAGGAAATGTGTAGCCGTCGAGGCCCGCATCTGCGTGCACTCTTATCCAAATGGGTGTACCGCAGGCATTTTCTGGTTAGGCGGGCCAATGAGAGCGAGCACACAACGATACCTACGGGTCCGGCTTGGAGAACCGGCTTCGACGCCTCCCGAGTATTTATAGAGGGGTGGACCACGAAAGCACTCGCAAGTAGCGGAAGCGAAACGCCGTCCGAAACACACCGTTTGCTCGATTTGCGGCAGCCGAAAAAGGCGCGGCAGAGTTTTGGAGTCCAAGCGTGCGCTGAAAAGCGCCCTTCTTGGCCACTGTTTGGCCGAGTGCCAGAAACGTTTGGTTTTGACTGTACGGAATTGAACAAACACTTTTTCACGACTCTAAGCGGTGGATCACTCGGTTCTCGGGTCGATGAAGAACGCAGCCAGCTGCGAGACTTGGTGTGAATTGCAGGACACACTGAGCACTGATTCTTTGAACGCACATTGCGGCCTTGGGTCTTCCCTTGGCTTCGTCTGTCTGAGGGTCGGATCACATATCAAGAGAGCCTTCGGCGCACAAGGGAACGTGAGCCGTCGACTCGTTTTGACCGCGTCGGCAACACGGACAGCACGCTGAACACCTCACAGCGAGCGCCAACAGCGGCCACTCAAGGGCGAGACGGTGGCGACCGTCGTGCCAGAGCCCAACCGAAACGGGGGCGACCGACTGCATTGAGGATGTGGCACCTCGTTGAGACCGCCGCAGGACTTCGAGTCGGAAGGAAGCCTGCAGGGAAAGTGCGGTCGAGGTTGCGTACTCCTCTCTGCGACCGGGCGCGCAAGAGCTGCGAGAGCCACGGACGCGCAACTTTAACGCACGGTAAACACGAGGAGCGAAAGCCGGCCAGCAAAGCTTCTCCAGCCGTGCGCAAAGTGCGCGAGATCGCAGCCTTGCGTTGCGCTTGTTGCCCTCGAAGTAAGCAGGGTGTCCCGTA
>NW_027464795.1:215000-225000 GCF_043290135.1 Rhipicephalus microplus
TTTCGCGCCGCCCCGGCTGACGCGGTTTCGTGCCGCCCCGGCAGACGCGGTTTTTTGCGCCGCCCCGGCTGACGCGGTTTTTGCCGCCCCGGCTGACGCAGTTCGGACTTAGCACTTTTTGGCTGAGCCTGGCTGGTGGCCCACTCACTCGATCGCCATGTCTGTTAGCCACAGTTTTCCCGGTGGTGCCGCACCCGGGCTCGCCCCGGCTGACGCAGTTTTCGCGCCGCCCCGGCTGACGCGGTTTCGTGCCGCCCCGGCAGACGCGGTTTTCGCGCCGCCCCGGCTGACGCGGTTTTTGCCGCCCCGGCTGACGCAGTTCGGACTTAGCACTTTTCGGCTGTGCCTGGCTGGCGGCCCACTCACTCGATCGCCATGTCTGTTTGCCACAGTTTTCCCGGTGGTGCCGCACCCGGGCTCGCCCCGGCTGACGCAGTTTTCGCGCCGCCCCGGCTGACGCGGTTTCGTGCCGCCCCGGCAGACGCGGTTTTCGCGCCGCCCCGGCTGACGCGGTTTCGTGCCGCCCCGGCAGACGCGGTTTTTTGCCGCCCCAGCTGACGCAGTTCGGACTTAGCACTTTTTGGCTGAGCCTTGCTGGCGGCCCACTCACTCGATCGCCATGTCTGTTTGCCACAGTTTTCCCGGTGGTGCCGCACCCGGGCTCGCCCCGGCAGACGCGTTTTTTTTTTTCTTTCGCCCCGGCTGACGCAGTTTTCGCGCCGCCCCGGCAGACGCGGTTTTCGCGCCGCCCCGGCAGACGCGGTTTTTTGCGCCGCCCCGGCTGACGCGGTTTTTTGCCGCCCCGGCTGACGCAGTTCGGACTTGGCACTTTTTGGCTGAGCCTGGCTGGCGGCCCACTCACTCGATCGCCATGTCTGTTTGCCACAGTTTTCCCGGTGGTGCCGCACCCGGGCTCGCCCCGGCTGACGCAGTTTTCGCGCCGCCCCGGCTGACGCGGTTTCGTGCCGCCCCGGCAGACGCGGTTTTTTGCGCCGCCCCGGCTGACGCGGTTTTTTGCCGCCCCGGCTGACACGGTTCGGACTTTGCACTTTTCGGCTGTGCCTGGCTGGCGGCCCACTCACTCGATCGCCATGTCTGTTTGCCACAGTTTTCCCGGTGGTGCCGCACCCGGGCTCGCCCCGGCAGACGCGTTTTTTTTTTTTTCTTTCGCCCCGGCTGACGCAGTTTTCGCGCCGCCCCGGCTGACGCGGTTTCGTGCCGCCCCGGCTGACGTGGTTTTTGCCGCCCCGGCTGACGCAGTTCGGACTTTGCACTTTTTGGCTGAGCCTGGCTGGCGGCCCACTCACTCGATCGCCATGTCTGTTTGCCACAGTTTTCCCGGTGGTGCCGCACCCGGGCTCGCCCCGGCAGACGCGTTTTTTTTTTTTCCTTCGCCCCGGCAGACGTGGTTCCCCCCCCCCCCCCCTCCGTCTTTCTTTTTGTTTTTTTTTTTCGCCGCGGCTGAAGTGGATTTTTCGGTGCCTCGACGCCCCGGTAGTCGCGGTTTTTCCGTTTCCGCACGGCCCCGGCTGACGCTGCTCGGTCACAGTCGCCTTTTGTGGTGATTGCAGACTTCTTGAGCGCGGGTGTTTTTTTTTTTTTGTTGTTGTTGTTGTTTTATTACGCATTCGCTCCAGCAGACGCTGTTTAGACTTTTTGTTTCCTCTTTTATCCTGCGACGAGGTGACGAGGTTTATTCGGTGCCCCGCCGCCCTGGCTGAAGTGATTTTTCCTGTCCCGTGCCGCCCCGGCTGACGCGGTTGGGACTTCGCGTTTGTTCGGCCGCCACGGGTTTTGGCGCACTCGCTCGGTTGCTTGTTGTTGCCACTTGTTGCGAACCCAGGTTTCTTGAGCGAGCGCGGGCGTTTTTTCTTCCTTTCTTTCTTTGTTCTATGTGTTAGCGAATCGGCCTTTAATATCACACGAGGACTCACAACCAACAATTTTCAGTTTGAAGTGTAAAAAATCTGCAGGTGTTGACGTAACTGACTTGCCCCGTACCCTTGAGTACATCCATGAAGTTCTCGTAGTACTACTAAATCGCATTATTCCAAGTGGAGAAATTCCCATAAACTTGCAAACCTCTACACGAAAATCGGTGCGCGTGATAAAGTTGAAAATTATCGTCCGATATCAAATGTGCCTTCTATAACACAAATTCTAGGAAAAAAAAAAAAAAAAAACACTTGTTCGCCGTTTTCTGCGCCGTGACTGGCAGCACTCCGGCGAAGCGAAACGGGGTCGATTCGAGCACGATATCGGCGTCTTTCGACGTGCTCGCCGGCGACCGTCGCACGAGTACGTCGCACGAGCGCGTCTGCCGGGGCGCCGTTTGCGAAGCCGACGCAAAAGTGGGAACCGCCGCTCGGATGATCGCCGCTTTCGGCAGAGTGAGTGTTGGCACTCCGGGGAAGCGAAACAGCGTGAATGCGCCCACGAAATCGGCGTATTTTGAAGTGCCCGCCGGCGACCGTCGCACGAGTACGGTAAACCGCGTCAGCCGGGGCGTAGTTCGGGACGCCGACGAAAAAGTGGGAAGCGCAACTCGGATCTTCGCCGTTTTTGCAGGAGTGAGTGGCGGCCCTCCTGCGAGACCAAGAAGCATCGATTCGTGCACGAATTCGGCGCCTTTCGACGTGATCGCCGGCGACCGTCGCTCGAGTAGGGCAAACCGCGTCTGCCGGGGCGGGCTTCGGGACGCCGATGCGAAAGTGGGAAACGCTGCTCGGATGTTCGCCGTTTTTGGCCGAGTGAGTGCTGGCACACGGGCGAAGCCAAACGGGGCCGATTACGGCACGATATCGGCGTCTTTCGACGTGCCCGCCGGCGACCGTCGCACGAGTACGGTAAACCGCGTCAGCCCGGGCGGAGTTCGGGACGCCGATGCGAAAGTGGAGAACGCCGCTCGGATCTTCGCCGTTTTTGGAGGAGTGAGTGGCGGCACTCCGGAGAAGCCAAGGAGCGCCAATTAGCGCACGATATCGGCGTCTTTCGACGCGCTCGCCGGCGACCGTCGCACGAGTAGGGCAAACCGCGTCTGCCGGGGCGGGGTTTACGACGCCGACGCAAAAGTGGGAACCGCCGCTCGGATGTTGGCCGTTTTTGGCAGAGTGAGTGCTGGCACTCCGGCGACGCGAAAGAGCGCGAATGCGCCCACGAAAGTGGCGTATTTGGACGTGCGTGACGGCGACCGCTGCAGGAGTACGAAAAACCACGTCAGCCGGGGCGAGCGACACACGGCGGTCTGGGTGCTTATCGCTGCTATTATAGGGGCACCCCGGCAGACGCAGAAAAAAAAAAAAAAATTTTCGACCTTCTTTTTTGCTGGTCGAGCTCGGGTAACCCAGGTCGCAATGGGAGCCGCGCACGAAAGCGGCGTCGCGAGACGCGTTCGCGGTCGCTAGTCGCACGAGCTCGGCAACCGCGTCAGCCGGCGCGGAGTTCGGGATGCCGACGGCTAAGTGGGTACCGCTGCTCGGATGTTCGCCGTTTTTGGCCGAGTGAGTGCTGGCACTCCGGTGAAGCCAAGGAGCGCCAATTCGTGCACGATATCGGCGTCTTTCGACGTGCCCGCCGGCCACCGCCGCACGAGTACGGCAAACCGCGTCTGCCGGGGCGGGGTTCGCGACGCGTACGCAATAGTGGGAACCGTCGCTCGGATGTTCGTCGTCTTTGGCCGAGCGAGTGCTGGCACTCCGGCGAAGCGAAACGGGGCCGATTCGGGCACGATATCGGCGTATTTCGACGTGCTCGCCGGCGACCGTCGCACGAGTACGGCAAAGCGCGTCTGCCGGGGCGAGGTTTGCGACGCCGACGAAAAAGTGGGAAGCGCCGCTCGGATCTTCGCCGTTTTTGCAGGAGTGAGTGGCGGCCCTCCTGCGAGACCAAGAAGCATCGACTCGCGCACGATATCGGTGTCTTTCGACGTGCCCGCCGGCCACCGCCGCACGAGTACGGCAAACCGCGTATGCCGGGGCGGGGTTGGCGACGCCGACGCAAAAGTGGGAACCGCCACTAGGATGTTCGCCGTTTTTGGCAGAGTGAGTGCTGGCACTCCGGCGAAGCGAAAGAGCGCGAATGCGCCCACGAAAGTGGCGTGTTTGGACGTGCTTGACGACGACCACCGCAGGAAAACGAAAAACCACGTCAGCCGGGGCGAGCGACCCATGGCGGTCTGGGTGCTTATCGCTGCTATTATAGGGGCACCCCGGCAGACGCAAAAAAAAAAAAAAAAATTTTTTTCGACATTCTTTTTTGCTCGTCGACCTCGGGTGACCCAGGTCGCAGTGGGAGCCGCGCACGAAAGCGGCGTCGCGAGACGGCTTCGCGGTCGCTAGTCGCACGAGCTCGGCAACCGCGTCTGCCGGGGCGGAGTTCGGGACGCCGACGGCTAAGTGGGAACCGCCGCTCGGATGTTCGCCGTTTGTGGCCGAGTGAGTGCTGGCACTCCGGCGAAGCCAAACGGGGCCGATTCCGGCACGATATCGGCGTCTTTCTACGTGCTCGCCGGCGACCGTCGCACGAGTACGGCAAAGTGCGTCTGCCGGGGCGGGGTTTGCGACGCGTACGCAATAGTGAGAACCGTCGCTCGGATGTTCGTCGTCTTTCGCCGAGCCAGTGCTGGCAATCCGGCGAAGCCGAACGGAGCCGATTCGGGCACGATATCGGCGTCTTTCCACGTGCTCGCCGGCGACCGTCGCACGAGTACGGTAAACCGCGTCAGCCGGGGCGGAGTTCGGGACGCCGATGCGAAAGTGGGAAGCGCCGCTCGGATCTTCGCCGTTTTTGGAGGAGTCAGTGGCGGCACTCCGGTGAAGCCAAGGTGCGCCAATTCGCGCACGATATCGGCGTCTTTCGACGTGCCCGCCGGCCACCGTCGCACGAGTACGGCAAACCTCGTCTGCCGGGGCGGGGTTTGCGACGCCGACGCAAAAGTGGGAACCGCCGCTCGGATGTTCGCCGTTTTTGGCAGAGTGAGTGCTGGCACTCCGGCGAAGCGAAAGAGCGCGAATGCGCCCACGAAAGTGGCGTGTTTGGACGTGCTTGACGACGACCACCGCAGGAAAACGAAAAACCACGTCAGCCGGGGCGAGCGACCCATGGCGGTCTGGGTGCTTATCGCTGCTATTATAGGGGCACCCCGGCAGACGCAAAAAAAAAAAAAAAAAATTTTTTCGACATTCTTTTTTGCTCGTCGACCTCGGGTGACCCAGGTCGCAGTGGGAGCCGCGCACGAAAGCGGCGTCGCGAGACGGCTTCGCGGTCGCTAGTCGCACGAGCTCGGCAACCGCGTCTGCCGGGGCGGAGTTCGGGACGCCGACGGCTAAGTGGGAACCGCCGCTCGGATGTTCGCCGTTTGTGGCCGAGTGAGTGCTGGCACTCCGGCGAAGCCAAACGGGGCCGATTCCGGCACGATATCGGCGTCTTTCTACGTGCTCGCCGGCGACCGTCGCACGAGTACGGCAAAGTGCGTCTGCCGGGGCGGGGTTTGCGACGCGTACGCAATAGTGAGAACCGTCGCTCGGATGTTCGTCGTCTTTCGCCGAGCCAGTGCTGGCACTCCGGCGAAGCCGAACGGAGCCGATTCGGGCACGATATCGGCGTCTTTCCACGTGCTCGCCGGCGACCGTCGCACGAGTACGGTAAACCGCGTCAGCCGGGGCGGAGTTCGGGACGCCGATGCGAAAGTGGGAAGCGCCGCTCGGATCTTCGCCGTTTTTGGAGGAGTCAGTGGCGGCACTCCGGTGAAGCCAAGGTGCGCCAATTCGCGCACGATATCGGCGTCTTTCGACGTGCCCGCCGGCCACCGTCGCACGAGTACGGCAAACCTCGTCTGCCGGGGCGGGGTTTGCGACGCCGACGCAAAAGTGGGAACCGCCGCTCGGATGTTCGCCGTTTTTGGCAGAGTGAGTGCTGGCACTCCGGCGAAGCGAAAGAGCGTGAATGCGCCCACGAAAGTAGCGTATTTGGACGTGCTTGACGGCGACCGCCGCAGGAGTACGAAAAACCACGTCAGCCGGGGCGAGCGACCCACGGCGGTCTGGGTGCTTATCGCTGCTATTATAGGGGCACCCCGGCAGACGCAGAAAGAAAAAAAAAAATGGGGACATGGCGTGCGTCACCGTGCGGCTTCGCAGCGTTGCCGAAGTCGCCGAGCCCTTCGACTGAGCCGAACGGCGGACAGGGAACGTTGGTCGGCCGTTCTAACCTGTCGGTGCCACGCCGAGACGTCGTTAAGGAAAACCGCGTCGTGGGCCTCTACGACGCCGTCGAGTCGTTGTACGTTTGGTGTCCAGCGTGTCGGCGGCGAGTAGCGGACACGTCGTTCACGACTTCGGTCTTTCGCAGTCGACGCGAACTTGCGGAGAGTCGTGGTGCCTCACGTTTTCGGCAGAAACCGCGGCGGAATTTTCCCGTGCGTGCGCGCACGACCTCGGTGCTGTGCCGTCAGCGTAGTGTTGCACAAACTCGTGGCCTACCCAAGGTGCGGTACGTTTGCGGCCGTATCCTCGGTGGGAATTTCGTGAGTAGGGTCGCAAATTCTACGACCTCGGCGGGTTTGAGAGCGACGTAGACTTGTGGCACGCTCAACATGCCACACGTTTCGGGGCACACCCGCGGTGAAATTTTCTCGAGTACGCTCGTATTAGGGCCCAAGGAGGTCTGGGTACTTATCGCTGCTATTATGTGGGGGTTCTCGTGAGCGGCGTACGCGAAAGCGACCGGGTGTCTGATATGCGGCGGGCTTCGGCCTCGTCAAGCGTGTCCTCGGGTCTGCTCCAGGGGAATCCACGGCAGTCGTCTGCAGCCTCATCCGCTTGATGCGTTAGGGGCTGGTTGTCGGACGGTGCCGTTTTACCACGATATCGAGGTGTGTTCCGTGTCGTCCTCGGGCGATTCAGATGCGAAAGCGCCGAAGACGCGGGCGTGACCCGTCGTCTGGCGGCTTTGCAGTCTCGGCTCCGTTGCTAGTTCCGGCCGGTCCACCGACAGTGCAGCGGGCTTGGGCAACCCGCACGGCGCGACCGAGTCGATGCAACGAAAAAGAGCGAGCATGAACGTGCTTCTTGCCGCACGGCTCCCACTCGTCTTTCGGGAAGGTTGTGCCGTAGCGAGCTCGAACGCCGTCATCTCGGAGTGCAAAATAAGCGTGTTGGGGCGCCTGAAGGTGGCCTCCGCCGCACACAGACTGCGTCCGGCCCGCCGAGGGCGAGGACGGACGCGCAGTCGAACGATTACCTGGTTGATCCTGCCAGTAATCATATGCTTGTCTCAAAGATTAAGCCATGCATGTCTAAGTACATGCCGAAATAAGGCGAAACCGCGAATGGCTCATTAAATCAGTTATGGTTCCTTAGATCGTTTCTTCCTACTTGGATAACTGTGGCAATTCTAGAGCTAATACATGCAGTGAGCCTGGAGCCCTTTGGGTAACGGGTGCTTTTATTAGACCAAGATCGATCGGGTTTCGGCCCGTATTGTGTGGTGACTCTGGATAACTTTGTGCTGATCGCATGGCCACGAGCCGGCGACGTTTCTTTCAAGTGTCTGCCTTATCAACTTTCGATGGTAGGTTACTTGCTTACCATGGTTGTTACGGGTAACGGAGAATCAGGGTTCGATTCCGGAGAGGGAGCCTGAGAAACGGCTACCACATCCAAGGAAGGCAGCAGGCGCGCAAATTACCCACTCCCGGCACGGGGAGGTAGTGACGAAAAATAACAATACGGGACTCTTTTGAGGCCCCGTAATTGAAATGAGTACACTCTAAATCCTTTAACGAGGATCAATTGGAGGGCAAGTCTGGTGCCAGCAGCCGCGGTAATTCCAGCTCCAATAGCGTATACTAAAGCTGCTGCGGTTAAAAAGCTCGTAGTTGGATCTCAGTTCCAGACGAGTAGTGCATCTACCCGATGCGACGGCTCGGACTGAACATCATGCCGGTTCTTTCTTGGTGCACTTCATTGTGTGCCTCGAGATGGCCGGTGCTTTTACTTTGAAAAAATTAGAGTGCTCAACGCAGGCGAGTCGCCTGAATAAACTTGCATGGAATAATAGAACAAGACCTCGTTTCTGTTCTGTTGGTTTTTGGAATACGAGGTAATGATTAAGAGGGACGGACGGGGGCATTCGTATTGCGGCGCTAGAGGTGAAATTCTTGGACCGTCGCAAGACGAACTACTGCGAAAGCATTTGCCAAGAATGTTTTCATTGATCAAGAACGAAAGTCAGAGGTTCGAAGGCGATCAGATACCGCCCTAGTTCTGACCATAAACGATGCCAACCAGCGATCCGCCTGAGTTACTCAAATGACTCGGCGGGCAGCTTCCGGGAAACCAAAGTATTTGGGTTCCGGGGGAAGTATGGTTGCAAAGCTGAAACTTAAAGGAATTGACGGAAGGGCACCACCAGGAGTGGAGCCTGCGGCTTAATTTGACTCAACACGGGAAAACTTACCCGGCCCGGACACTGGGAGGATTGACAGATTGAGAGCTCTTTCTTGATTCGGTGGATGGTGGTGCATGGCCGTTCTTAGTTGGTGGAGCGATTTGTCTGGTTAATTCCGATAACGAACGAGACTCTAGCCTATTAAATAGGTGCGGGGTTCCCAGCACCTTACAACCTTCTTAGAGGGACAAGCGGCTCCTAGCCGCACGAAACAGAGCAATAACAGGTCTGTGATGCCCTTAGATGTCCGGGGCCGCACGCGCGCTACACTGAAGGAAGCAGCGTGTCTTTATCCCTGTCTGAAAAGACTGGGTAACCCGTGGAACTTCTTTCGTGATTGGGATAGGGGCTTGCAATTGTTCCCCTTGAACGAGGAATTCCCAGTAAGCGCGAGTCATAAGCTCGCGTTGATTACGTCCCTGCCCTTTGTACACACCGCCCGTCGCTACTACCGATTGAATGATTTAGTGAGGTCTTCGGACCGATGTCCGGCGCGGCCTTTCGGTTGCGCCGGTCTGTTGGAAAGATGACCAAACTTGATCATTTAGAGGAAGTAAAAGTCGTAACAAGGTTTCCGTAGGTGAACCTGCGGAAGGATCATTAACGGATTGTGAAGGGTGAGCGCCTCAGCTGCGTCTGCGCCCGACACTTTCTGCCGCTGACCCCGTTTGGACGCGGGGTCGGCTTTTCCCCACGGGGCTGCCTGAATGTGGAGCGGCACCCCGTGACAAATTGTTGCGCCCAGCGGACGCCAACACCGCGACCTTGGACGGTCGGCCAGGTGGCGGACGCGGGTACAAACGGCGCAACGCACTCATAGGTCGGCTTTCGACCCGCCACTGCACCGTGGCTCGAAGCGCTCGAAATGCGCGACCCGACCGCTGCGGGACCGCCTAGTACTGTAAACAGGAGCGGCGGAGCGCGAACGGCGAGTCGTGGTTACGTCGGTAGAAGGCGAGGCTGCGCGTTCCCGAAACGCCAGCCGAGTGCCCTCCCGACCGTTCGAGCGTGCAAGAACGAGACCCGACAATCGCGCGGCGACTGCCAAGTACGAGAGGAACGGCACAAGCGTCGGCGGTCGGTCAAGGAACTGGCGATGTGACGGGTCCGCTGTGCACCAGTGCATACCGTCCCGCCGTCCGCGGCAAGCGCCTCCGCGTCCTCGGGTGACGGAGGCTGCCGGTCGGTTCTTGCAGGCGAGGGATCTCGCTGGCACCGGTTCGCGTTGACGCGCGGCCGGTCATGGCACGGCGATGCGACGGCCGAGGTGCGCAGTACTCGATGGAGGAACCGCACGCTCCGATGACCGTCCCGCCCTCCGCGGCGTATGCGTACCGACCGTAATGGTTGCAGCAGCGCCGGCCGGCTTTTGAATTCGCCACACGAAACACGGTGCGAGATCGCGGTTAGGGGAGCGTCGACGTTGCCAGGCGTTTTGCTTGCTGCCGAGGGAAAGGCGGCACGGCCACGTCGCGCTCGTCGCGATTAGCGGGTCTGCGCGCTTTGGGAAGGTGCCGCAACGACTTGCCGAAAGAGGAAGCACGGAAGAACG
>NW_027464795.1:235000-245000 GCF_043290135.1 Rhipicephalus microplus
CTTAGCACTTTTTGGCTGAGCCTGGCTGGTGGCCCACTCACTCGATCGCCATGTCTGTTAGCCACAGTTTTCCCGGTGGTGCCGCACCCGGGCTCGCCCCGGCTGACGCAGTTTTCGCGCCGCCCCGGCTGACGCGGTTTCGTGCCGCCCCGGCAGACGCGGTTTTCGCGCCGCCCCGGCTGACGCGGTTTTTGCCGCCCCGGCTGACGCAGTTCGGACTTAGCACTTTTCGGCTGTGCCTGGCTGGCGGCCCACTCACTCGATCGCCATGTCTGTTTGCCACAGTTTTCCCGGTGGTGCCGCACCCGGGCTCGCCCCGGCTGACGCAGTTTTCGCGCCGCCCCGGCTGACGCGGTTTCGTGCCGCCCCGGCAGACGCGGTTTTCGCGCCGCCCCGGCTGACGCGGTTTCGTGCCGCCCCGGCAGACGCGGTTTTTTGCCGCCCCAGCTGACGCAGTTCGGACTTAGCACTTTTTGGCTGAGCCTTGCTGGCGGCCCACTCACTCGATCGCCATGTCTGTTTGCCACAGTTTTCCCGGTGGTGCCGCACCCGGGCTCGCCCCGGCAGACGCGTTTTTTTTTTTCTTTCGCCCCGGCTGACGCAGTTTTCGCGCCGCCCCGGCAGACGCGGTTTTCGCGCCGCCCCGGCAGACGCGGTTTTTTGCGCCGCCCCGGCTGACGCGGTTTTTTGCCGCCCCGGCTGACGCAGTTCGGACTTGGCACTTTTTGGCTGAGCCTGGCTGGCGGCCCACTCACTCGATCGCCATGTCTGTTTGCCACAGTTTTCCCGGTGGTGCCGCACCCGGGCTCGCCCCGGCTGACGCAGTTTTCGCGCCGCCCCGGCTGACGCGGTTTCGTGCCGCCCCGGCAGACGCGGTTTTTTGCGCCGCCCCGGCTGACGCGGTTTTTTGCCGCCCCGGCTGACACGGTTCGGACTTTGCACTTTTCGGCTGTGCCTGGCTGGCGGCCCACTCACTCGATCGCCATGTCTGTTTGCCACAGTTTTCCCGGTGGTGCCGCACCCGGGCTCGCCCCGGCAGACGCGTTTTTTTTTTTTTTTTCTTTCGCCCCGGCTGACGCAGTTTTCGCGCCGCCCCGGCTGACGCGGTTTCGTGCCGCCCCGGCAGACGCGGTTTTTTGCGCCGCCCCGGCTGACGTGGTTTTTGCCGCCCCGGCTGACGCAGTTCGGACTTTGCACTTTTTGGCTGAGCCTGGCTGGCGGCCCACTCACTCGATCGCCATGTCTGTTTGCCACAGTTTTCCCGGTGGTGCCGCACCCGGGCTCGCCCCGGCAGACGCGTTTTTTTTTTTTCCTTCGCCCCGGCAGACGTGGTTCCCCCCCCCCCCCTCCGTCTTTCTTTTTGTTTTTTTTTTTCGCCGCGGCTGAAGTGGATTTTTCGGTGCCTCGACGCCCCGGTAGTCGCGGTTTTTCCGTTTCCGCACGGCCCCGGCTGACGCTGCTCGGTCACAGTCGCCTTTTGTGGTGATTGCAGACTTCTTGAGCGCGGGTGTTTTTTTTTTTGTTGTTGTTGTTGTTTTATTACGCATTCGCTCCAGCAGACGCTGTTTAGACTTTTTGTCCTCTTTTATCCTGCGACGAGGTGACGAGGTTTATTCGGTGCCCCGCCGCCCCGGCTGAAGTGATTTTTCCTGTCCCGTGCCGCCCCGGCTGACGCGGTTGGGACTTCGCGTTTGTTCGGCCGCCACGGGTTTTGGCGCACTCGCTCGGTTGCTTGTTGTTGCCACTTGTTGCGAACCCAGGTTTCTTGAGCGAGCGCGGGCGTTTTTTCTTCCTTTCTTTCTTTGTTCTATGTGTTAGCGAATCGGCCTTTAATATCACACGAGGACTCACAACCAACAATTTTCAGTTTGAAGTGTAAAAAATCTGCAGGTGTTGACGTAACTGACTTGCCCCGTACCCTTGAGTACATCCATGAAGTTCTCGTAGTACTACTAAATCGCATTATTCCAAGTGGAGAAATTCCCATAAACTTGCAAACCTCTACACGAAAATCGGTGCGCGTGATAAAGTTGAAAATTATCGTCCGATATCAAATGTGCCTTCTATAACACAAATTCTAGGAAAAAAAAAAAAAAACACTTGTTCGCCGTTTTCTGCGCCGTGACTGGCAGCACTCCGGCGAAGCGAAACGGGGTCGATTCGAGCACGATATCGGCGTCTTTCGACGTGCTCGCCGGCGACCGTCGCACGAGTACGTCGCACGAGCGCGTCTGCCGGGGCGCCGTTTGCGAAGCCGACGCAAAAGTGGGAACCGCCGCTCGGATGATCGCCGCTTTCGGCAGAGTGAGTGTTGGCACTCCGGGGAAGCGAAACAGCGTGAATGCGCCCACGAAATCGGCGTATTTTGAAGTGCCCGCCGGCGACCGTCGCACGAGTACGGTAAACCGCGTCAGCCGGGGCGTAGTTCGGGACGCCGACGAAAAAGTGGGAAGCGCAACTCGGATCTTCGCCGTTTTTGCAGGAGTGAGTGGCGGCCCTCCTGCGAGACCAAGAAGCATCGATTCGTGCACGAATTCGGCGCCTTTCGACGTGATCGCCGGCGACCGTCGCTCGAGTAGGGCAAACCGCGTCTGCCGGGGCGGGCTTCGGGACGCCGATGCGAAAGTGGGAAACGCTGCTCGGATGTTCGCCGTTTTTGGCCGAGTGAGTGCTGGCACACGGGCGAAGCCAAACGGGGCCGATTACGGCACGATATCGGCGTCTTTCGACGTGCCCGCCGGCGACCGTCGCACGAGTACGGTAAACCGCGTCAGCCCGGGCGGAGTTCGGGACGCCGATGCGAAAGTGGAGAACGCCGCTCGGATCTTCGCCGTTTTTGGAGGAGTGAGTGGCGGCACTCCGGAGAAGCCAAGGAGCGCCAATTAGCGCACGATATCGGCGTCTTTCGACGCGCTCGCCGGCGACCGTCGCACGAGTAGGGCAAACCGCGTCTGCCGGGGCGGGGTTTACGACGCCGACGCAAAAGTGGGAACCGCCGCTCGGATGTTGGCCGTTTTTGGCAGAGTGAGTGCTGGCACTCCGGCGACGCGAAAGAGCGCGAATGCGCCCACGAAAGTGGCGTATTTGGACGTGCGTGACGGCGACCGCTGCAGGAGTACGAAAAACCACGTCAGCCGGGGCGAGCGACACACGGCGGTCTGGGTGCTTATCGCTGCTATTATAGGGGCACCCCGGCAGACGCAGAAAAAAAAAAAAAAATTTTCGACCTTCTTTTTTGCTGGTCGAGCTCGGGTAACCCAGGTCGCAATGGGAGCCGCGCACGAAAGCGGCGTCGCGAGACGCGTTCGCGGTCGCTAGTCGCACGAGCTCGGCAACCGCGTCAGCCGGCGCGGAGTTCGGGATGCCGACGGCTAAGTGGGTACCGCTGCTCGGATGTTCGCCGTTTTTGGCCGAGTGAGTGCTGGCACTCCGGTGAAGCCAAGGAGCGCCAATTCGTGCACGATATCGGCGTCTTTCGACGTGCCCGCCGGCCACCGCCGCACGAGTACGGCAAACCGCGTCTGCCGGGGCGGGGTTCGCGACGCGTACGCAATAGTGGGAACCGTCGCTCGGATGTTCGTCGTCTTTGGCCGAGCGAGTGCTGGCACTCCGGCGAAGCGAAACGGGGCCGATTCGGGCACGATATCGGCGTATTTCGACGTGCTCGCCGGCGACCGTCGCACGAGTACGGCAAAGCGCGTCTGCCGGGGCGAGGTTTGCGACGCCGACGAAAAAGTGGGAAGCGCCGCTCGGATCTTCGCCGTTTTTGCAGGAGTGAGTGGCGGCCCTCCTGCGAGACCAAGAAGCATCGACTCGCGCACGATATCGGTGTCTTTCGACGTGCCCGCCGGCCACCGCCGCACGAGTACGGCAAACCGCGTATGCCGGGGCGGGGTTGGCGACGCCGACGCAAAAGTGGGAACCGCCACTAGGATGTTCGCCGTTTTTGGCAGAGTGAGTGCTGGCACTCCGGCGAAGCGAAAGAGCGCGAATGCGCCCACGAAAGTGGCGTGTTTGGACGTGCTTGACGACGACCACCGCAGGAAAACGAAAAACCACGTCAGCCGGGGCGAGCGACCCATGGCGGTCTGGGTGCTTATCGCTGCTATTATAGGGGCACCCCGGCAGACGCAAAAAAAAAAAAAAAATTTTTTTCGACATTCTTTTTTGCTCGTCGACCTCGGGTGACCCAGGTCGCAGTGGGAGCCGCGCACGAAAGCGGCGTCGCGAGACGGCTTCGCGGTCGCTAGTCGCACGAGCTCGGCAACCGCGTCTGCCGGGGCGGAGTTCGGGACGCCGACGGCTAAGTGGGAACCGCCGCTCGGATGTTCGCCGTTTGTGGCCGAGTGAGTGCTGGCACTCCGGCGAAGCCAAACGGGGCCGATTCCGGCACGATATCGGCGTCTTTCTACGTGCTCGCCGGCGACCGTCGCACGAGTACGGCAAAGTGCGTCTGCCGGGGCGGGGTTTGCGACGCGTACGCAATAGTGAGAACCGTCGCTCGGATGTTCGTCGTCTTTCGCCGAGCCAGTGCTGGCAATCCGGCGAAGCCGAACGGAGCCGATTCGGGCACGATATCGGCGTCTTTCCACGTGCTCGCCGGCGACCGTCGCACGAGTACGGTAAACCGCGTCAGCCGGGGCGGAGTTCGGGACGCCGATGCGAAAGTGGGAAGCGCCGCTCGGATCTTCGCCGTTTTTGGAGGAGTCAGTGGCGGCACTCCGGTGAAGCCAAGGTGCGCCAATTCGCGCACGATATCGGCGTCTTTCGACGTGCCCGCCGGCCACCGTCGCACGAGTACGGCAAACCTCGTCTGCCGGGGCGGGGTTTGCGACGCCGACGCAAAAGTGGGAACCGCCGCTCGGATGTTCGCCGTTTTTGGCAGAGTGAGTGCTGGCACTCCGGCGAAGCGAAAGAGCGCGAATGCGCCCACGAAAGTGGCGTGTTTGGACGTGCTTGACGACGACCACCGCAGGAAAACGAAAAACCACGTCAGCCGGGGCGAGCGACCCATGGCGGTCTGGGTGCTTATCGCTGCTATTATAGGGGCACCCCGGCAGACGCAAAAAAAAAAAAAAATTTTTTTCGACATTCTTTTTTGCTCGTCGACCTCGGGTGACCCAGGTCGCAGTGGGAGCCGCGCACGAAAGCGGCGTCGCGAGACGGCTTCGCGGTCGCTAGTCGCACGAGCTCGGCAACCGCGTCTGCCGGGGCGGAGTTCGGGACGCCGACGGCTAAGTGGGAACCGCCGCTCGGATGTTCGCCGTTTGTGGCCGAGTGAGTGCTGGCACTCCGGCGAAGCCAAACGGGGCCGATTCCGGCACGATATCGGCGTCTTTCTACGTGCTCGCCGGCGACCGTCGCACGAGTACGGCAAAGTGCGTCTGCCGGGGCGGGGTTTGCGACGCGTACGCAATAGTGAGAACCGTCGCTCGGATGTTCGTCGTCTTTCGCCGAGCCAGTGCTGGCACTCCGGCGAAGCCGAACGGAGCCGATTCGGGCACGATATCGGCGTCTTTCCACGTGCTCGCCGGCGACCGTCGCACGAGTACGGTAAACCGCGTCAGCCGGGGCGGAGTTCGGGACGCCGATGCGAAAGTGGGAAGCGCCGCTCGGATCTTCGCCGTTTTTGGAGGAGTCAGTGGCGGCACTCCGGTGAAGCCAAGGTGCGCCAATTCGCGCACGATATCGGCGTCTTTCGACGTGCCCGCCGGCCACCGTCGCACGAGTACGGCAAACCTCGTCTGCCGGGGCGGGGTTTGCGACGCCGACGCAAAAGTGGGAACCGCCGCTCGGATGTTCGCCGTTTTTGGCAGAGTGAGTGCTGGCACTCCGGCGAAGCGAAAGAGCGTGAATGCGCCCACGAAAGTAGCGTATTTGGACGTGCTTGACGGCGACCGCCGCAGGAGTACGAAAAACCACGTCAGCCGGGGCGAGCGACCCACGGCGGTCTGGGTGCTTATCGCTGCTATTATAGGGGCACCCCGGCAGACGCAGAAAGAAAAAAAAAAATGGGGACATGGCGTGCGTCACCGTGCGGCTTCGCAGCGTTGCCGAAGTCGCCGAGCCCTTCGACTGAGCCGAACGGCGGACAGGGAACGTTGGTCGGCCGTTCTAACCTGTCGGTGCCACGCCGAGACGTCGTTAAGGAAAACCGCGTCGTGGGCCTCTACGACGCCGTCGAGTCGTTGTACGTTTGGTGTCCAGCGTGTCGGCGGCGAGTAGCGGACACGTCGTTCACGACTTCGGTCTTTCGCAGTCGACGCGAACTTGCGGAGAGTCGTGGTGCCTCACGTTTTCGGCAGAAACCGCGGCGGAATTTTCCCGTGCGTGCGCGCACCACCTCGGTGCTGTGCCGTCAGTAGTGTTGCACAAACTCGTGGCCTACCCAAGGTGCGGTACGTTTGCGGCCGTATCCTCGGTGGGAATTTCGTGAGTAGGGTCGCAAATTCTACGACCTCGGCGGGTTTGAGAGCGACGTAGACTTGTGGCACGCTCAACATGCCACACGTTTCGGGGCACACCCGCGGTGAAATTTTCTCGAGTACGCTCGTATTAGGGCCCAAGGAGGTCTGGGTACTTATCGCTGCTATTATGTGGGGGTTCTCGTGAGCGGCGTACGCGAAAGCGACCGGGTGTCTGATATGCGGCGGGCTTCGGCCTCGTCAAGCGTGTCCTCGGGTCTGCTCCAGGGGAATCCACGGCAGTCGTCTGCAGCCTCATCCGCTTGATGCGTTAGGGGCTGGTTGTCGGACGGTGCCGTTTTACCACGATATCGAGGTGTGTTCCGTGTCGTCCTCGGGCGATTCAGATGCGAAAGCGCCGAAGACGCGGGCGTGACCCGTCGTCTGGCGGCTTTGCAGTCTCGGCTCCGTTGCTAGTTCCGGCCGGTCCACCGACAGTGCAGCGGGCTTGGGCAACCCGCACGGCGCGACCGAGTCGATGCAACGAAAAAGAGCGAGCATGAACGTGCTTCTTGCCGCACGGCTCCCACTCGTCTTTCGGGAAGGTTGTGCCGTAGCGAGCTCGAACGCCGTCATCTCGGAGTGCAAAATAAGCGTGTTGGGGCGCCTGAAGGTGGCCTCCGCCGCACACAGACTGCGTCCGGCCCGCCGAGGGCGAGGACGGACGCGCAGTCGAACGATTACCTGGTTGATCCTGCCAGTAATCATATGCTTGTCTCAAAGATTAAGCCATGCATGTCTAAGTACATGCCGAAATAAGGCGAAACCGCGAATGGCTCATTAAATCAGTTATGGTTCCTTAGATCGTTTCTTCCTACTTGGATAACTGTGGCAATTCTAGAGCTAATACATGCAGTGAGCCTGGAGCCCTTTGGGTAACGGGTGCTTTTATTAGACCAAGATCGATCGGGTTTCGGCCCGTATTGTGTGGTGACTCTGGATAACTTTGTGCTGATCGCATGGCCACGAGCCGGCGACGTTTCTTTCAAGTGTCTGCCTTATCAACTTTCGATGGTAGGTTACTTGCTTACCATGGTTGTTACGGGTAACGGAGAATCAGGGTTCGATTCCGGAGAGGGAGCCTGAGAAACGGCTACCACATCCAAGGAAGGCAGCAGGCGCGCAAATTACCCACTCCCGGCACGGGGAGGTAGTGACGAAAAATAACAATACGGGACTCTTTTGAGGCCCCGTAATTGAAATGAGTACACTCTAAATCCTTTAACGAGGATCAATTGGAGGGCAAGTCTGGTGCCAGCAGCCGCGGTAATTCCAGCTCCAATAGCGTATACTAAAGCTGCTGCGGTTAAAAAGCTCGTAGTTGGATCTCAGTTCCAGACGAGTAGTGCATCTACCCGATGCGACGGCTCGGACTGAACATCATGCCGGTTCTTTCTTGGTGCACTTCATTGTGTGCCTCGAGATGGCCGGTGCTTTTACTTTGAAAAAATTAGAGTGCTCAACGCAGGCGAGTCGCCTGAATAAACTTGCATGGAATAATAGAACAAGACCTCGTTTCTGTTCTGTTGGTTTTTGGAATACGAGGTAATGATTAAGAGGGACGGACGGGGGCATTCGTATTGCGGCGCTAGAGGTGAAATTCTTGGACCGTCGCAAGACGAACTACTGCGAAAGCATTTGCCAAGAATGTTTTCATTGATCAAGAACGAAAGTCAGAGGTTCGAAGGCGATCAGATACCGCCCTAGTTCTGACCATAAACGATGCCAACCAGCGATCCGCCTGAGTTACTCAAATGACTCGGCGGGCAGCTTCCGGGAAACCAAAGTATTTGGGTTCCGGGGGAAGTATGGTTGCAAAGCTGAAACTTAAAGGAATTGACGGAAGGGCACCACCAGGAGTGGAGCCTGCGGCTTAATTTGACTCAACACGGGAAAACTTACCCGGCCCGGACACTGGGAGGATTGACAGATTGAGAGCTCTTTCTTGATTCGGTGGATGGTGGTGCATGGCCGTTCTTAGTTGGTGGAGCGATTTGTCTGGTTAATTCCGATAACGAACGAGACTCTAGCCTATTAAATAGGTGCGGGGTTCCCAGCACCTTACAACCTTCTTAGAGGGACAAGCGGCTCCTAGCCGCACGAAACAGAGCAATAACAGGTCTGTGATGCCCTTAGATGTCCGGGGCCGCACGCGCGCTACACTGAAGGAAGCAGCGTGTCTTTATCCCTGTCTGAAAAGACTGGGTAACCCGTGGAACTTCTTTCGTGATTGGGATAGGGGCTTGCAATTGTTCCCCTTGAACGAGGAATTCCCAGTAAGCGCGAGTCATAAGCTCGCGTTGATTACGTCCCTGCCCTTTGTACACACCGCCCGTCGCTACTACCGATTGAATGATTTAGTGAGGTCTTCGGACCGATGTCCGGCGCGGCCTTTCGGTTGCGCCGGTCTGTTGGAAAGATGACCAAACTTGATCATTTAGAGGAAGTAAAAGTCGTAACAAGGTTTCCGTAGGTGAACCTGCGGAAGGATCATTAACGGATTGTGAAGGGTGAGCGCCTCAGCTGCGTCTGCGCCCGACACTTTCTGCCGCTGACCCCGTTTGGACGCGGGGTCGGCTTTTCCCCACGGGGCTGCCTGAATGTGGAGCGGCACCCCGTGACAAATTGTTGCGCCCAGCGGACGCCAACACCGCGACCTTGGACGGTCGGCCAGGTGGCGGACGCGGGTACAAACGGCGCAACGCACTCATAGGTCGGCTTTCGACCCGCCACTGCACCGTGGCTCGAAGCGCTCGAAATGCGCGACCCGACCGCTGCGGGACCGCCTAGTACTGTAAACAGGAGCGGCGGAGCGCGAACGGCGAGTCGTGGTTACGTCGGTAGAAGGCGAGGCTGCGCGTTCCCGAAACGCCAGCCGAGTGCCCTCCCGACCGTTCGAGCGTGCAAGAACGAGACCCGACAATCGCGCGGCGACTGCCAAGTACG
Organism: Rhipicephalus microplus; assembly: GCF_043290135.1. Classification (NCBI taxonomy): domain Eukaryota; kingdom Metazoa; phylum Arthropoda; class Arachnida; order Ixodida; family Ixodidae; genus Rhipicephalus; species Rhipicephalus microplus. The sequence continues at coordinate 244,411 of NW_027464795.1, forward strand.
AGAGGAACGGCACAAGCGTCGGCGGTCGGTCAAGGAACTGGCGATGTGACGGGTCCGCTGTGCACCAGTGCATACCGTCCCGCCGTCCGCGGCAAGCGCCTCCGCGTCCTCGGGTGACGGAGGCTGCCGGTCGGTTCTTGCAGGCGAGGGATCTCGCTGGCACCGGTTCGCGTTGACGCGCGGCCGGTCATGGCACGGCGATGCGACGGCCGAGGTGCGCAGTACTCGATGGAGGAACCGCACGCTCCGATGACCGTCCCGCCCTCCGCGGCGTATGCGTACCGACCGTAATGGTTGCAGCAGCGCCGGCCGGCTTTTGAATTCGCCACACGAAACACGGTGCGAGATCGCGGTTAGGGGAGCGTCGACGTTGCCAGGCGTTTTGCTTGCTGCCGAGGGAAAGGCGGCACGGCCACGTCGCGCTCGTCGCGATTAGCGGGTCTGCGCGCTTTGGGAAGGTGCCGCAACGACTTGCCGAAAGAGGAAGCACGGAAGAACGAGGGACTTGGACGTCCCGACAATTGAACGCACTTGCGGCCAGGCCCTTGCTGGCTTCGTTCTTCCGCCTCGAGTAGGCTCGTACGCGGCTC
>NW_027464795.1:252500-265000 GCF_043290135.1 Rhipicephalus microplus
CAGAGAGATATGCCCAAACGCATGAAAGTGTACGCAGGTGTCCTAAGGCAGTTTTTTTTTTTTTCCTCATTTTGATGTCGCCCCGGCTGACGTGGTTTTCGTTTTTCCGTGCCGCCCCGGCTGACGCGGTTTTCGTTTTTCCGTGCCGCCCCGGCTGACGCAGTTTTTGCGCCGCCCCGGCTGACGCGGTTTTCGCGCCGCCCCGGCTGACGCGGTTCCGACTTTGCACTTTTTGGCTCACCCCGGCTGGCGGCCCACTCACTCGATCGCCAGGTCTGTTTGCCCCGGTGGTTCCACCGCCAGGCTTAAGCGCGAACTTTTTTTGTTTGTTTTCTTTTGATTAAGCGCAAGCTTTTTTCTTTGTTTTCTTTTGATTAAGCGCGGGCTTTTTTCTTTGTTTTTTTTGCATTCGCCCCGGCAGACGCGGTTTTTGCGCCGCCCCGGCTGACGCGGTTTTTGCCGCCCCGGCTGACGCAGTTCGGACTTAGCACTTTTCGGCTGTGCCTGGCTGGCGGCCCACTCACTCGATCGCCATGTCTGTTTGCCACAGTTTTCCCGGTGGTGCCGCACCCGGGCTCGCCCCGGCTGACGCGGTTTCGTGCCGCCCCGGCAGACGCGGTTTTCGCGCCGCCCCGGCTGACGCGGTTTCGTGCCGCCCCGGCAGACGCGGTTTTTTGCCGCCCCGGCTGACGCAGTTCGGACTTGGCACTTTTTGGCTGAGCCTTGCTGGCGGCCCACTCACTCGATCGCCATGTCTGTTTGCCACAGTTTTCCCGGTGGTGCCGCACCCGGGCTCGCCCCGGCAGACGCGTTTTTTTTTTCTTTCGCCCCGGCTGACGCAGTTTTCGCGCCGCCCCGGCAGACGCGGTTTTCGCGCCGCCCCGGCAGACGCGGTTTTTTGCGCCGCCCCGGCTGACGCAGTTCGGACTTGGCACTTTTTGGCTGAGCCTGGCTGGCGGCCCACTCACTCGATCGCCATGTCTGTTTGCCACAGTTTTCCCGGTGGTGCCGCACCCGGGCTCGCCCCGGCTGACGCAGTTTTCGCGCCGCCCCGGCTGACGCGGTTTCGTGCCGCCCCGGCAGACGCGGTTTTTTGCGCCGCCCCGGCTGACGCGGTTTTTTGCCGCCCCGGCTGACGCAGTTCGGACTTGGCACTTTTCGGCTGTGCCTGGCTGGCGGCCCACTCACTCGATCGCCATGTCTGTTTGCCACAGTTTTCCCGGTGGTGCCGCACCCGGGCTCGCCCCGGCAGACGCGTTTTTTTTTTTTTCTTTCGCCCCGGCTGACGCAGTTTTCGCGCCGCCCCGGCTGACGCGGTTTCGTGCCGCCCCGGCAGACGCGGTTTTTTGCGCCGCCCCGGCTGACGCGGTTTTTGCCGCCCCGGCTGACGCAGTTCGGACTTAGCACTTTTTGGCTGAGCCTGGCTGGTGGCCCACTCACTCGATCGCCATGTCTGTTAGCCACAGTTTTCCCGGTGGTGCCGCACCCGGGCTCGCCCCGGCTGACGCAGTTTTCGCGCCGCCCCGGCTGACGCGGTTTCGTGCCGCCCCGGCAGACGCGGTTTTCGCGCCGCCCCGGCTGACGCGGTTTTTGCCGCCCCGGCTGACGCAGTTCGGACTTAGCACTTTTCGGCTGTGCCTGGCTGGCGGCCCACTCACTCGATCGCCATGTCTGTTTGCCACAGTTTTCCCGGTGGTGCCGCACCCGGGCTCGCCCCGGCTGACGCAGTTTTCGCGCCGCCCCGGCTGACGCGGTTTCGTGCCGCCCCGGCAGACGCGGTTTTCGCGCCGCCCCGGCTGACGCGGTTTCGTGCCGCCCCGGCAGACGCGGTTTTTTGCCGCCCCAGCTGACGCAGTTCGGACTTAGCACTTTTTGGCTGAGCCTTGCTGGCGGCCCACTCACTCGATCGCCATGTCTGTTTGCCACAGTTTTCCCGGTGGTGCCGCACCCGGGCTCGCCCCGGCAGACGCGTTTTTTTTTTCTTTCGCCCCGGCTGACGCAGTTTTCGCGCCGCCCCGGCAGACGCGGTTTTCGCGCCGCCCCGGCAGACGCGGTTTTTTGCGCCGCCCCGGCTGACGCGGTTTTTTGCCGCCCCGGCTGACGCAGTTCGGACTTGGCACTTTTTGGCTGAGCCTGGCTGGCGGCCCACTCACTCGATCGCCATGTCTGTTTGCCACAGTTTTCCCGGTGGTGCCGCACCCGGGCTCGCCCCGGCTGACGCAGTTTTCGCGCCGCCCCGGCTGACGCGGTTTCGTGCAGCCCCGGCAGACGCGGTTTTTTGCGCCGCCCCGGCTGACGCGGTTTTTTGCCGCCCCGGCTGACACGGTTCGGACTTTGCACTTTTCGGCTGTGCCTGGCTGGCGGCCCACTCACTCGATCGCCATGTCTGTTTGCCACAGTTTTCCCGGTGGTGCCGCACCCGGGCTCGCCCCGGCAGACGCGTTTTTTTTTTTTTTTTCTTTCGCCCCGGCTGACGCAGTTTTCGCGCCGCCCCGGCTGACGCGGTTTCGTGCCGCCCCGGCAGACGCGGTTTTTTGCGCCGCCCCGGCTGACGTGGTTTTTGCCGCCCCGGCTGACGCAGTTCGGACTTTGCACTTTTTGGCTGAGCCTGGCTGGCGGCCCACTCACTCGATCGCCATGTCTGTTTGCCACAGTTTTCCCGGTGGTGCCGCACCCGGGCTCGCCCCGGCAGACGCGTTTTTTTTTTTCCTTCGCCCCGGCAGACGTGGTTCCCCCCCCCCCCCTCCGTCTTTCTTTTTGTTTTTTTTTTCGCCGCGGCTGAAGTGGATTTTTCGGTGCCTCGACGCCCCGGTAGTCGCGGTTTTTCCGTTTCCGCACGGCCCCGGCTGACGCTGCTCGGTCACAGTCGCCTTTTGTGGTGATTGCAGACTTCTTGAGCGCGGGTGTTTTTTTTTTTTGTTGTTGTTGTTGTTTTATTACGCATTCGCTCCAGCAGACGCTGTTTAGACTTTTTGTTTCCTCTTTTATCCTGCGACGAGGTGACGAGGTTTATTCGGTGCCCCGCCGCCCCGGCTGAAGTGATTTTTCCTGTCCCGTGCCGCCCCGGCTGACGCGGTTGGGACTTCGCGTTTGTTCGGCCGCCACGGGTTTTGGCGCACTCGCTCGGTTGCTTGTTGTTGCCACTTGTTGCGAACCCAGGTTTCTTGAGCGAGCGCGGGCGTTTTTTCTTCCTTTCTTTCTTTGTTCTATGTGTTAGCGAATCGGCCTTTAATATCACACGAGGACTCACAACCAACAATTTTCAGTTTGAAGTGTAAAAAATCTGCAGGTGTTGACGTAACTGACTTGCCCCGTACCCTTGAGTACATCCATGAAGTTCTCGTAGTACTACTAAATCGCATTATTCCAAGTGGAGAAATTCCCATAAACTTGCAAACCTCTACACGAAAATCGGTGCGCGTGATAAAGTTGAAAATTATCGTCCGATATCAAATGTGCCTTCTATAACACAAATTCTAGGAAAAAAAAAAAAAACACTTGTTCGCCGTTTTCTGCGCCGTGACTGGCAGCACTCCGGCGAAGCGAAACGGGGTCGATTCGAGCACGATATCGGCGTCTTTCGACGTGCTCGCCGGCGACCGTCGCACGAGTACGTCGCACGAGCGCGTCTGCCGGGGCGCCGTTTGCGAAGCCGACGCAAAAGTGGGAACCGCCGCTCGGATGATCGCCGCTTTCGGCAGAGTGAGTGTTGGCACTCCGGGGAAGCGAAACAGCGTGAATGCGCCCACGAAATCGGCGTATTTTGAAGTGCCCGCCGGCGACCGTCGCACGAGTACGGTAAACCGCGTCAGCCGGGGCGTAGTTCGGGACGCCGACGAAAAAGTGGGAAGCGCAACTCGGATCTTCGCCGTTTTTGCAGGAGTGAGTGGCGGCCCTCCTGCGAGACCAAGAAGCATCGATTCGTGCACGAATTCGGCGCCTTTCGACGTGATCGCCGGCGACCGTCGCTCGAGTAGGGCAAACCGCGTCTGCCGGGGCGGGCTTCGGGACGCCGATGCGAAAGTGGGAAACGCTGCTCGGATGTTCGCCGTTTTTGGCCGAGTGAGTGCTGGCACACGGGCGAAGCCAAACGGGGCCGATTACGGCACGATATCGGCGTCTTTCGACGTGCCCGCCGGCGACCGTCGCACGAGTACGGTAAACCGCGTCAGCCCGGGCGGAGTTCGGGACGCCGATGCGAAAGTGGAGAACGCCGCTCGGATCTTCGCCGTTTTTGGAGGAGTGAGTGGCGGCACTCCGGAGAAGCCAAGGAGCGCCAATTAGCGCACGATATCGGCGTCTTTCGACGCGCTCGCCGGCGACCGTCGCACGAGTAGGGCAAACCGCGTCTGCCGGGGCGGGGTTTACGACGCCGACGCAAAAGTGGGAACCGCCGCTCGGATGTTGGCCGTTTTTGGCAGAGTGAGTGCTGGCACTCCGGCGACGCGAAAGAGCGCGAATGCGCCCACGAAAGTGGCGTATTTGGACGTGCGTGACGGCGACCGCTGCAGGAGTACGAAAAACCACGTCAGCCGGGGCGAGCGACACACGGCGGTCTGGGTGCTTATCGCTGCTATTATAGGGGCACCCCGGCAGACGCAGAAAAAAAAAAAAAAAATTTTCGACCTTCTTTTTTGCTGGTCGAGCTCGGGTAACCCAGGTCGCAATGGGAGCCGCGCACGAAAGCGGCGTCGCGAGACGCGTTCGCGGTCGCTAGTCGCACGAGCTCGGCAACCGCGTCAGCCGGCGCGGAGTTCGGGATGCCGACGGCTAAGTGGGTACCGCTGCTCGGATGTTCGCCGTTTTTGGCCGAGTGAGTGCTGGCACTCCGGTGAAGCCAAGGAGCGCCAATTCGTGCACGATATCGGCGTCTTTCGACGTGCCCGCCGGCCACCGCCGCACGAGTACGGCAAACCGCGTCTGCCGGGGCGGGGTTCGCGACGCGTACGCAATAGTGGGAACCGTCGCTCGGATGTTCGTCGTCTTTGGCCGAGCGAGTGCTGGCACTCCGGCGAAGCGAAACGGGGCCGATTCGGGCACGATATCGGCGTATTTCGACGTGCTCGCCGGCGACCGTCGCACGAGTACGGCAAAGCGCGTCTGCCGGGGCGAGGTTTGCGACGCCGACGAAAAAGTGGGAAGCGCCGCTCGGATCTTCGCCGTTTTTGCAGGAGTGAGTGGCGGCCCTCCTGCGAGACCAAGAAGCATCGACTCGCGCACGATATCGGTGTCTTTCGACGTGCCCGCCGGCCACCGCCGCACGAGTACGGCAAACCGCGTATGCCGGGGCGGGGTTGGCGACGCCGACGCAAAAGTGGGAACCGCCACTAGGATGTTCGCCGTTTTTGGCAGAGTGAGTGCTGGCACTCCGGCGAAGCGAAAGAGCGCGAATGCGCCCACGAAAGTGGCGTGTTTGGACGTGCTTGACGACGACCACCGCAGGAAAACGAAAAACCACGTCAGCCGGGGCGAGCGACCCATGGCGGTCTGGGTGCTTATCGCTGCTATTATAGGGGCACCCCGGCAGACGCAAAAAAAAAAAAAAAATTTTTTTCGACATTCTTTTTTGCTCGTCGACCTCGGGTGACCCAGGTCGCAGTGGGAGCCGCGCACGAAAGCGGCGTCGCGAGACGGCTTCGCGGTCGCTAGTCGCACGAGCTCGGCAACCGCGTCTGCCGGGGCGGAGTTCGGGACGCCGACGGCTAAGTGGGAACCGCCGCTCGGATGTTCGCCGTTTGTGGCCGAGTGAGTGCTGGCACTCCGGCGAAGCCAAACGGGGCCGATTCCGGCACGATATCGGCGTCTTTCTACGTGCTCGCCGGCGACCGTCGCACGAGTACGGCAAAGTGCGTCTGCCGGGGCGGGGTTTGCGACGCGTACGCAATAGTGAGAACCGTCGCTCGGATGTTCGTCGTCTTTCGCCGAGCCAGTGCTGGCAATCCGGCGAAGCCGAACGGAGCCGATTCGGGCACGATATCGGCGTCTTTCCACGTGCTCGCCGGCGACCGTCGCACGAGTACGGTAAACCGCGTCAGCCGGGGCGGAGTTCGGGACGCCGATGCGAAAGTGGGAAGCGCCGCTCGGATCTTCGCCGTTTTTGGAGGAGTCAGTGGCGGCACTCCGGTGAAGCCAAGGTGCGCCAATTCGCGCACGATATCGGCGTCTTTCGACGTGCCCGCCGGCCACCGTCGCACGAGTACGGCAAACCTCGTCTGCCGGGGCGGGGTTTGCGACGCCGACGCAAAAGTGGGAACCGCCGCTCGGATGTTCGCCGTTTTTGGCAGAGTGAGTGCTGGCACTCCGGCGAAGCGAAAGAGCGCGAATGCGCCCACGAAAGTGGCGTGTTTGGACGTGCTTGACGACGACCACCGCAGGAAAACGAAAAACCACGTCAGCCGGGGCGAGCGACCCATGGCGGTCTGGGTGCTTATCGCTGCTATTATAGGGGCACCCCGGCAGACGCAAAAAAAAAAAAAAATTTTTTTCGACATTCTTTTTTGCTCGTCGACCTCGGGTGACCCAGGTCGCAGTGGGAGCCGCGCACGAAAGCGGCGTCGCGAGACGGCTTCGCGGTCGCTAGTCGCACGAGCTCGGCAACCGCGTCTGCCGGGGCGGAGTTCGGGACGCCGACGGCTAAGTGGGAACCGCCGCTCGGATGTTCGCCGTTTGTGGCCGAGTGAGTGCTGGCACTCCGGCGAAGCCAAACGGGGCCGATTCCGGCACGATATCGGCGTCTTTCTACGTGCTCGCCGGCGACCGTCGCACGAGTACGGCAAAGTGCGTCTGCCGGGGCGGGGTTTGCGACGCGTACGCAATAGTGAGAACCGTCGCTCGGATGTTCGTCGTCTTTCGCCGAGCCAGTGCTGGCACTCCGGCGAAGCCGAACGGAGCCGATTCGGGCACGATATCGGCGTCTTTCCACGTGCTCGCCGGCGACCGTCGCACGAGTACGGTAAACCGCGTCAGCCGGGGCGGAGTTCGGGACGCCGATGCGAAAGTGGGAAGCGCCGCTCGGATCTTCGCCGTTTTTGGAGGAGTCAGTGGCGGCACTCCGGTGAAGCCAAGGTGCGCCAATTCGCGCACGATATCGGCGTCTTTCGACGTGCCCGCCGGCCACCGTCGCACGAGTACGGCAAACCTCGTCTGCCGGGGCGGGGTTTGCGACGCCGACGCAAAAGTGGGAACCGCCGCTCGGATGTTCGCCGTTTTTGGCAGAGTGAGTGCTGGCACTCCGGCGAAGCGAAAGAGCGTGAATGCGCCCACGAAAGTAGCGTATTTGGACGTGCTTGACGGCGACCGCCGCAGGAGTACGAAAAACCACGTCAGCCGGGGCGAGCGACCCACGGCGGTCTGGGTGCTTATCGCTGCTATTATAGGGGCACCCCGGCAGACGCAGAAAGAAAAAAAAAATGGGGACATGGCGTGCGTCACCGTGCGGCTTCGCAGCGTTGCCGAAGTCGCCGAGCCCTTCGACTGAGCCGAACGGCGGACAGGGAACGTTGGTCGGCCGTTCTAACCTGTCGGTGCCACGCCGAGACGTCGTTAAGGAAAACCGCGTCGTGGGCCTCTACGACGCCGTCGAGTCGTTGTACGTTTGGTGTCCAGCGTGTCGGCGGCGAGTAGCGGACACGTCGTTCACGACTTCGGTCTTTCGCAGTCGACGCGAACTTGCGGAGAGTCGTGGTGCCTCACGTTTTCGGCAGAAACCGCGGCGGAATTTTCCCGTGCGTGCGCGCACGACCTCGGTGCTGTGCCGTCAGCGTAGTGTTGCACAAACTCGTGGCCTACCCAAGGTGCGGTACGTTTGCGGCCGTATCCTCGGTGGGAATTTCGTGAGTAGGGTCGCAAATTCTACGACCTCGGCGGGTTTGAGAGCGACGTAGACTTGTGGCACGCTCAACATGCCACACGTTTCGGGGCACACCCGCGGTGAAATTTTCTCGAGTACGCTCGTATTAGGGCCCAAGGAGGTCTGGGTACTTATCGCTGCTATTATGTGGGGGTTCTCGTGAGCGGCGTACGCGAAAGCGACCGGGTGTCTGATATGCGGCGGGCTTCGGCCTCGTCAAGCGTGTCCTCGGGTCTGCTCCAGGGGAATCCACGGCAGTCGTCTGCAGCCTCATCCGCTTGATGCGTTAGGGGCTGGTTGTCGGACGGTGCCGTTTTACCACGATATCGAGGTGTGTTCCGTGTCGTCCTCGGGCGATTCAGATGCGAAAGCGCCGAAGACGCGGGCGTGACCCGTCGTCTGGCGGCTTTGCAGTCTCGGCTCCGTTGCTAGTTCCGGCCGGTCCACCGACAGTGCAGCGGGCTTGGGCAACCCGCACGGCGCGACCGAGTCGATGCAACGAAAAAGAGCGAGCATGAACGTGCTTCTTGCCGCACGGCTCCCACTCGTCTTTCGGGAAGGTTGTGCCGTAGCGAGCTCGAACGCCGTCATCTCGGAGTGCAAAATAAGCGTGTTGGGGCGCCTGAAGGTGGCCTCCGCCGCACACAGACTGCGTCCGGCCCGCCGAGGGCGAGGACGGACGCGCAGTCGAACGATTACCTGGTTGATCCTGCCAGTAATCATATGCTTGTCTCAAAGATTAAGCCATGCATGTCTAAGTACATGCCGAAATAAGGCGAAACCGCGAATGGCTCATTAAATCAGTTATGGTTCCTTAGATCGTTTCTTCCTACTTGGATAACTGTGGCAATTCTAGAGCTAATACATGCAGTGAGCCTGGAGCCCTTTGGGTAACGGGTGCTTTTATTAGACCAAGATCGATCGGGTTTCGGCCCGTATTGTGTGGTGACTCTGGATAACTTTGTGCTGATCGCATGGCCACGAGCCGGCGACGTTTCTTTCAAGTGTCTGCCTTATCAACTTTCGATGGTAGGTTACTTGCTTACCATGGTTGTTACGGGTAACGGAGAATCAGGGTTCGATTCCGGAGAGGGAGCCTGAGAAACGGCTACCACATCCAAGGAAGGCAGCAGGCGCGCAAATTACCCACTCCCGGCACGGGGAGGTAGTGACGAAAAATAACAATACGGGACTCTTTTGAGGCCCCGTAATTGAAATGAGTACACTCTAAATCCTTTAACGAGGATCAATTGGAGGGCAAGTCTGGTGCCAGCAGCCGCGGTAATTCCAGCTCCAATAGCGTATACTAAAGCTGCTGCGGTTAAAAAGCTCGTAGTTGGATCTCAGTTCCAGACGAGTAGTGCATCTACCCGATGCGACGGCTCGGACTGAACATCATGCCGGTTCTTTCTTGGTGCACTTCATTGTGTGCCTCGAGATGGCCGGTGCTTTTACTTTGAAAAAATTAGAGTGCTCAACGCAGGCGAGTCGCCTGAATAAACTTGCATGGAATAATAGAACAAGACCTCGTTTCTGTTCTGTTGGTTTTTGGAATACGAGGTAATGATTAAGAGGGACGGACGGGGGCATTCGTATTGCGGCGCTAGAGGTGAAATTCTTGGACCGTCGCAAGACGAACTACTGCGAAAGCATTTGCCAAGAATGTTTTCATTGATCAAGAACGAAAGTCAGAGGTTCGAAGGCGATCAGATACCGCCCTAGTTCTGACCATAAACGATGCCAACCAGCGATCCGCCTGAGTTACTCAAATGACTCGGCGGGCAGCTTCCGGGAAACCAAAGTATTTGGGTTCCGGGGGAAGTATGGTTGCAAAGCTGAAACTTAAAGGAATTGACGGAAGGGCACCACCAGGAGTGGAGCCTGCGGCTTAATTTGACTCAACACGGGAAAACTTACCCGGCCCGGACACTGGGAGGATTGACAGATTGAGAGCTCTTTCTTGATTCGGTGGATGGTGGTGCATGGCCGTTCTTAGTTGGTGGAGCGATTTGTCTGGTTAATTCCGATAACGAACGAGACTCTAGCCTATTAAATAGGTGCGGGGTTCCCAGCACCTTACAACCTTCTTAGAGGGACAAGCGGCTCCTAGCCGCACGAAACAGAGCAATAACAGGTCTGTGATGCCCTTAGATGTCCGGGGCCGCACGCGCGCTACACTGAAGGAAGCAGCGTGTCTTTATCCCTGTCTGAAAAGACTGGGTAACCCGTGGAACTTCTTTCGTGATTGGGATAGGGGCTTGCAATTGTTCCCCTTGAACGAGGAATTCCCAGTAAGCGCGAGTCATAAGCTCGCGTTGATTACGTCCCTGCCCTTTGTACACACCGCCCGTCGCTACTACCGATTGAATGATTTAGTGAGGTCTTCGGACCGATGTCCGGCGCGGCCTTTCGGTTGCGCCGGTCTGTTGGAAAGATGACCAAACTTGATCATTTAGAGGAAGTAAAAGTCGTAACAAGGTTTCCGTAGGTGAACCTGCGGAAGGATCATTAACGGATTGTGAAGGGTGAGCGCCTCAGCTGCGTCTGCGCCCGACACTTTCTGCCGCTGACCCCGTTTGGACGCGGGGTCGGCTTTTCCCCACGGGGCTGCCTGAATGTGGAGCGGCACCCCGTGACAAATTGTTGCGCCCAGCGGACGCCAACACCGCGACCTTGGACGGTCGGCCAGGTGGCGGACGCGGGTACAAACGGCGCAACGCACTCATAGGTCGGCTTTCGACCCGCCACTGCACCGTGGCTCGAAGCGCTCGAAATGCGCGACCCGACCGCTGCGGGACCGCCTAGTACTGTAAACAGGAGCGGCGGAGCGCGAACGGCGAGTCGTGGTTACGTCGGTAGAAGGCGAGGCTGCGCGTTCCCGAAACGCCAGCCGAGTGCCCTCCCGACCGTTCGAGCGTGCAAGAACGAGACCCGACAATCGCGCGGCGACTGCCAAGTACGAGAGGAACGGCACAAGCGTCGGCGGTCGGTCAAGGAACTGGCGATGTGACGGGTCCGCTGTGCACCAGTGCATACCGTCCCGCCGTCCGCGGCAAGCGCCTCCGCGTCCTCGGGTGACGGAGGCTGCCGGTCGGTTCTTGCAGGCGAGGGATCTCGCTGGCACCGGTTCGCGTTGACGCGCGGCCGGTCATGGCACGGCGATGCGACGGCCGAGGTGCGCAGTACTCGATGGAGGAACCGCACGCTCCGATGACCGTCCCGCCCTCCGCGGCGTATGCGTACCGACCGTAATGGTTGCAGCAGCGCCGGCCGGCTTTTGAATTCGCCACACGAAACACGGTGCGAGATCGCGGTTAGGGGAGCGTCGACGTTGCCAGGCGTTTTGCTTGCTGCCGAGGGAAAGGCGGCACGGCCACGTCGCGCTCGTCGCGATTAGCGGGTCTGCGCGCTTTGGGAAGGTGCCGCAACGACTTGCCGAAAGAGGAAGCACGGAAGAACGAGGGACTTGGACGTCCCGACAATTGAACGCACTTGCGGCCAGGCCCTTGCTGGCTTCGTTCTTCCGCCTCGAGTAGGCTCGTACGCGGCTCCGGCGCCGAAAGTGGTCCTTGGCACCGACTTCGGTGGACGTGGGAAGTGCCGCGCAAGTACGGCGCGCCTGGCTCCACCTGTTGGCTAAAGTAGGCAGCCGGATCGGCATTTTGGTGTGCGGTGGCAAACCGTGGATGCGAAAAAAGCTTGTGCGATTTCGTGGAACAAAAAGCGGGGGTCCCCCTTTTTATGCGGAGGAGACCGACCCGCCCGCCGTGGTGAACCGCGACGCCACGGTAAAAACGGGAGAGGCTTGTCGATGGGACCGTGCATCCCGCGCTCCACGGAGGCCGGGAGGCGGCCGCCCGAGGAAATGTGTAGCCGTCGAGGCCCGCATCTGCGTGCACTCTTATCCAAATGGGTGTACCGCAGGCATTTTCTGGTTAGGCGGGCCAATGAGAGCGAGCACACAACGATACCTACGGGTCCGGCTTGGAGAACCGGCTTCGACGCCTCCCGAGTATTTATAGAGGGGTGGACCACGAAAGCACTCGCAAGTAGCGGAAGCGAAACGCCGTCCGAAACACACCGTTTGCTCGATTTGCGGCAGCCGAAAAAGGCGCGGCAGAGTTTTGGAGTCCAAGCGTGCGCTGAAAAGCGCCCTTCTTGGCCACTGTTTGGCCGAGTGCCAGAAACGTTTGGTTTTGACTGTACGGAATTGAACAAACACTTTTTCACGACTCTAAGCGGTGGATCACTCGGTTCTCGGGTCGATGAAGAACGCAGCCAGCTGCGAGACTTGGTGTGAATTGCAGGACACACTGAGCACTGATTCTTTGAACGCACATTGCGGCCTTGGGTCTTCCCTTGGCTTCGTCTGTCTGAGGGTCGGATCACATATCAAGAGAGCCTTCGGCGCACAAGGGAACGTGAGCCGTCGACTCGTTTTGACCGCGTCGGCAACACGGACAGCACGCTGAACACCTCACAGCGAGCGCCAACAGCGGCCACTCAAGGGCGAGACGGTGGCGACCGTCGTGCCAGAGCCCAACCGAAACGGGGGCGACCGACTGCATTGAGGATGTGGCACCTCGTTGAGACCGCCGCAGGACTTCGAGTCGGAAGGAAGCCTGCAGGGAAAGTGCGGTCGAGGTTGCGT
>NW_027464795.1:272500-274751 GCF_043290135.1 Rhipicephalus microplus
GACGCGGTTTCGTGCCGCCCCGGCAGACGCAGTTCGGACTTAGCACTTTTCGGCTGTGCCTGGCTGGCGCCCACTCACTCAATCGCCATTGTCTGTTTGCCACAGTTTTCCCGTGGTGCCGCACCCGGGCTCGCCCCGGCTGACGCAGTTTTCGCGCCGCCCCGGCTGACGCGGTTTCGTGCCGCCCCGGCAGACGCGGTTTTCGCGCCGCCCCGGCTGACGCGGTTTCGTGCCGCCCCGGCAGACGCAGTTCGGACTTAGCACTTTTCGGCTGTGCCTGGCTGGCGGCCCACTCACTCGATCGCCATGTCTGTTTGCCACAGTTTTCCCGGTGGTGCCGCACCCGGGCTCGCCCCGGCAGACGCGTTTTTTTTTTTCTTTCGCCCCGGCTGACGCAGTTTTCGCGCCGCCCCGCTGACGCGGTTTCGTGCCGCCCCGGCAGACGCGGTTTTTTGCGCCGCCCCGGCTGACGCGGTTTTTGCCGCCCCGGCTGACGCAGTTCGGACTTAGCACTTTTCGGCTGTGCCTGGCTGGCGGCCCACTCACTCGATCGCCATGTCTGTTTGCCACAGTTTTCCCGGTGGTGCCGCACCCGGGCTCGCCCCGGCTGACGCAGTTTTCGCGCCGCCCCGGCTGACGCGGTTTCGTGCCGCCCCGCAGACGCGGTTTTCGCGCCGCCCCGGCTGACGCGGTTTCGTGCCGCCCCGGCAGACGCAGTTCGGACTTAGCACTTTTCGGCTGTGCCTGGCTGGCGGCCCACTCACTCGATCGCCATGTCTGTTTGCCACAGTTTTCCGGTGGTGCCGCACCCGGGCTCGCCCCGGCTGACGCAGTTTTCGCGCCGCCCCGGCTGACGCGGTTTCGTGCCGCCCCGGCAGACGCGGTTTTCGCGCCGCCCCGGCTGACGCGGTTTCGTGCCGCCCCGGCAGACGCAGTTCGGACTTAGCACTTTTCGGCTGTGCCTGGCTGGCGGCCCACTCACTCGATCGCCATGTCTGTTTGCCACAGTTTTCCCGGTGGTGCCGCACCCGGGCTCGCCCCGGCAGACGCGTTTTTTTTTTTCTTTCGCCCCGGCTGACGCAGTTTTCGCGCCGCCCCGGCTGACGCGGTTTCGTGCCGCCCCGGCAGACGCGGTTTTTTTGCACCGCCCCGGCTGACGCGGTTTTTGCCGCCCCGGCTGACGCAGTTCGGACTTGGCACTTTTTGGCTGAGCCTGGCTGGTGGCCCACTCACTCGATCGCCATGTCTGTTAGCCACAGTTTTCCGGTGGTGCCGCACCCGGGCTCGCCCCGGCTGACGCAGTTTTCGCGCCGCCCCGGCAGACGCGGTTTTCGCGCCGCCCCGGCTGACGCGGTTTTTGCCGCCCCGGCTGACGCAGTTCGGACTTGGCACTTTTTGGGCTGAGCCTGGCTGGCGGCCCACTCACTCGATCGCCATGTCTGTTTGCCACAGTCTTCCCGGTGGTGCCGCACCCGGGCTCGCCCCGGCAGACGCGTTTTTTTTTTCTTTCGCCCCGGCAGACGTGGTTCCCCCCCCCCCTTTTCGCTCGCCCCGGCTGACGAGGTTTTCGCGCCGCCCCGGCTGACGCAGTTTTCGCGCCGCCCCGGCTGACGCGGTTTCGTGCCGCCCCGGCTGACGCGGTTTTCGCGCCGCCCCGGCTGACGCGGTTTTTGCGTCGCCCCGGCTGACACGGTTCGGACTTTGCACTTTTCGGCTGTGCCTGGCTGGCGGCCCACTCACTCGATCGCCATGTCTGTTTGCCACAGTTTTCCCGGTGGTGCCGCACCCGGGCTCGCCCCGCTGACGCAGTTTTCGCGCCGCCCCGGCTGACGCGGTTTCGTGCCGCCCCGGCAGACGCGGTTTTCGCGCCGCCCCGGCTGACGCGGTTTCGTGCCGCCCCGGCAGACGCAGTTCGGACTTAGCACTTTTCGGCTGTGCCTGGCTGGCGGCCCACTCACTCGATCGCCATGTCTGTTTGCCACAGTTTTCCCGGTGGTGCCGCACCCGGGCTCGCCCCGGCTGACGCAGTTTTCGCGCCGCCCCGGCTGACGCGGTTTCGTGCCGCCCCGGCAGACGCGGTTTTCGCGCCGCCCCGGCTGACGCGGTTTCGTGCCGCCCCCGGCAGACGCAGTTCGGACTTAGCACTTTTCGGCTGTGCCTGGCTGGCGGCCCACTCACTCGATCGCCATGTCTGTTTGCCACAGTTTTCCCGGTGGTGCCGCACCCGGGCTCGCCCCGGCAGACGCGTTTT